>NW_015386522.1:288229-289846 GCF_001527695.2 Protobothrops mucrosquamatus
ACAAACCTGGAAGGTGGTTGGCCTACCAAATACGTAAAAGACAAAAAGCGAGACTTATATCTAAAGTTTTGGTCAAAGAGCGTGAAATTCATCAACAGGAAATGATTAAAAAGGCATTTACTGAATTTTATTCGCATTTGTACTCATCAGAAACTATAAATAGTAAAGATATTGATAAATATTTACAATCTTCACCTATGTATAAACTTACACTGGAACAGCAGAAAATCATGGATGATGAGATTACAACAGATGAAATTTTAAATGCAATTAAACAATTGAAAGTTGGCAAAGCTCCTGGGACGGATGGTTTAACAGCAATCTATTATAAATCATTGTCAGCTACACTTCTACAACCTTTAAAAACTTTATTCAATAGAATTATGTTGGGAGAACAAATACCTCAATCATGGACAAGAGCCTTTATATCTTTGATACCGAAAGATGACAAAGAAATTTTGGAACTTAAAGATTATAGACCTATTTCCTTGCTGAATGTGGATTATAAAATTTTTGCAAAAATTTTGGCTAACAGACTGATGCAGATACTGCAACATTATATACATGATGATCAAACTGGTTTCATATCTGGGAGGTACATGAAGAACAATATTAGGCAAATTGTAAATTTATTGGAATATTTGGATAAGAATAATCAAATACCTTCGGCCTTTATCTTTCTTGATGCGGAGAAGGCCTTCGACAAATTGGAATGGCAGTTTTTAAATAAGGTGTTGGATTATATGAACTTTGGAGATCAATTTAAAACAGCTATAAAGGCGATATATCAAAAACAGACTGCTCAGATAATTATAAATGGGGACTTGACAGAGCCTATAGAGATACAAAAAGGTACTAGACAAGGCTGTCTACTCTCCCCTTTATTATTTGTATTGTCACTAGAAATTTTACTATCTAGAATCAGAGATTCTACAATGATTAAAGGTCTAAGAATTTCTTCTAAAGAATATAAACTTAAAGCTTTCGCGGATGATTTGGTTTTTACATTGTCTCAACCAACTGAGTCACTGGAAACTTTGTTGCAAGTGCTGCATCAATATGGCAAGGTGGCTGGATTTAGAACTAACGTTCAAAAGACTAAAATTCTTACAAAGAATATGACTACTAAAGACAAAAAACAACTTATGCATCTATCAGGTTTTGAAGTGGTTACTAAAGTTAAATATTTGGGAATTTTTTTATCCTCCTCTAACATGAAACTTTACCAGAATAATTATGAGAAATTGTGGAAATCAGTACAAAAAGATTTATCAATGTGGAAAAAACTTCATTTTTCCTTGCTGGGTCGTATTGCGGCCATTAAAATGAATATTTTACCTAAGTTTCTTTTTTTGTTCCAGATGATACCTATTTTAAAAAATGAACTTAACTTGAAAGAATGGCAGAGAGACTTGAATCGCTTTATTTGGGAAGGCAAGAAAGCACGTGTTAAATTCAAGATTATTCAAGATGTTAGAGAACGAGGAGGACTTAAAGCTCCAAACCTGATACTCTACTATGATTCTTGTGCATTGACTTGGATGACTGATTGGATTAATTTATCTAATAAGAGGATTTTGAACTTGGAAGGATGGGATTTGTACTTTGGGTGGCATG
>NW_015386522.1:290806-298871 GCF_001527695.2 Protobothrops mucrosquamatus
TTTGAAAAAAAAAATAAATAAATCAGATAGCAGGAAGTGAAACCATTCAATGATTTTATTTTAGCACATATCTTTTTGTATATTTATATCTATACTGATATTTAGATCGCTGCCCTGGGCTATAATAGGTAAGATAGTGACAGGCTACCTCCTGAATGGATACTGCAATGTGTCTCAGATGCTACAACTCAGGTACACCTTGGTACACCAATGTTAGACCACTGCTCTGTGAACTACAGTGGCTCCAAGTAAACATATACAGCTGTATGGGGCCAGGTAATCTGCAGGACTGCTGTTTGCACTCATTTCTACCAGCCAGTAGAATCAAGAGGATGGGCATTCTCTGGAACCTGTCTTTTAAACAGCAGGCTCCAGGAAGCAAGCCTTCTCTGCTATGGTGCCCGCCCTTTTGGAACATCATACCCCCTAAAATTTGCTTGACCTCAACCCTGCTGATGTTTAGTAAGTCCTTAAAGACTTGGATATTACCTCAGCTAGGGGGTTTGGACACTGGGCAAGCTTGTCAATATGCTATTTCTTAATATCATTATGGTTGTAAGGATTGAGTTAGTAGATAAATGTCTGTGGAGATTCTCAGTCATCTGGGTCATACCGTAGTTTTCTCAAAGGTGCTGTTTCAAAAGGCAACTGGACTGTTTCTTCCTTCAGGAAGACATTTCACTTCTTGTCCAAGAAGTTTCACTCTGGCAGGATGGTAGGTAGAAGGATCATATAGTTTATGGTTAGTTCTTGGGTGCTACTATGCTGTTACTGTTTTATTATTTCTTTGCTTATTAATGTTAACTGTTTGGATGATAAACACAGGATTAATACACAAATACAAGTTAGGTGGCTTCCTTGGGGCCAACAGGTAAAGAGATTTAGACTTTCCTTTGCCCGTGTCTTTAACAAACATAGTTTTGCAGATGAAGCCCCAAAAGACAGAGAGGAGTCACCAGAGAACAAAGAAAGAAATACAAGAAAGAAAAGTTACTGCTGTTGCTAGACATCACCTGAAAGTGATCACCCGGTGAGGAAAGGCTAGATCAAACACAATTGTGCTTCTCACACCTTACAAACTCCAAAATCTGTCAGTTTTTGAAAAACCTAGATATCCCATGGCAGCCCAGAATCTCTTGATATCTTATGAAATGCCTGCCTTCAACATTATGATCTCTCATTCTCACTCTCTAAATGCTACTTTTTGTCCTGATTACCTTATTCTCTTCCCTCCAAAATTGTCCCCTCCCACTTTTGTACTAAGAGCTGCCACAGTTTTTGATGTTTCTTTTCCCTCCCTGCTTGAAGCTACCAATCTTCAGTAAAATCTGTTTTATCCTTCTCCCTTGCAAGTCTCTCCTTTTCCCCTTGCCTTGAAGTTCATGGTGAGGTATTGGCCTTCTTATCTGATTTTGGTTCCTTCTGATTTCTAGTTGCCATTTTCCATTTTTTTCATCACAGTGACAGTCTGTTTCTCTTCTCTGGATTCTGTCTTCCCACCATTGGAAAGAAAAGAAAATACCCCTCTAACCTCCTTACTCCTGAGGCAGGTTTCTTATTCTTGTTTTGATTGTTATAACCTGATTTTACCCCTTGGGTTTTCCTGAAAATGCACAAATCATTGATACACTGTTTATTGACAAATCCAAAACCAATGTTCAGTCCTTGTCATGGTCAAATCTGGAAGTTATTCACAGCACTGTTCTGTCCCAGCCTATAGCCATCCTTGTTAAATGTACAAGGACAAAACCCCTTTTGAGAAATAGGCTGGAGACTCAGAAGAAAACAAAACCCCTTTTAATATTGGTAACAAACCTGCCAAATGGTCCAAAAACAAAATCAACAAAACACAATCCAAATGGAAGAAATTGTCTACACAAAACACAATGCAAAACAAGGAGTTAGTCACCAGCAACACCAACAGAATATGATCCCATGAAGTACTTTGCAATGGTTGCCTTCAGCAACCAGCACCGCCCACACCTTCCCTTTTTATTAAGCAGCCCCAAGGTGTGGCTTCTCAATGCCTTCTCTTCCTCCCTTGGAGTTGCCGTATTGACTCCCTCTGACCTGCTCTAGTTAACTGCCTTCGTTTACGAGCGTCTCTAATTACTAACAGCTGTGAGTCCTCAGAGTCTGACTCATCTGTGAGTCAGCTGTGTCTCATCCTGACCACGATTGGAGGGGCCAGGCTCTTCATCAGATTGTGAGTCTTGTAACTCATCAGAGCCTCCCTCTGACTCTGATGGCTCTCCAAATCCCTCTTCCTCCTCCTCCTCTGATTCCCCGGACTCAGCTGCTGGGTCCACTGGCTGGCACAGACTCACAACAAGCGCTTCTGTGCCTCTTGTTATCTTTTAGGTTTTCAATGTTTACTACTTGCATGCATCACCATTGTTTCAATACATTCAATAAAATCTCACATTTATTTATTCTGTTTTTGCACCAACTTACCTGGTGATCAGACACTAAGCTTTGATTTTTTTCCTGTTTTTAGTATATTCCTAAGTCCAATTCATAATAAATTATAGATTTATTCACACTGTTTGTCCCATTGCCAGAGAATAAGATTTCTGGAGGGAAGATGACATGTTGTCTTAATCCTTTACTCCCTTTTAAAGTAACTGTAGGATATACAGTATTTCTCTATTCCACTTCTGAAGTACATTTTTCCTATTATTTCAGCTCAAAAACCTCTATCCATTTGGGCTTTCAATCCTTGAAAATGAATTACTTAAAACATATTATTAAAAAATGTGTTAAGTTTCAAACCAATAACTCGTTTCTCTCTTTCCATTAGATAATGTTCTTATTCATATCCTGGTCACCTTGTACTTCTAATAAACACTGCACTGCCAAAATTATTATAAATCTATTTCATTATTCCAACCTTGTGATTTCAGTCCTTAAATCCCTTACTTGCTTTCCTATTCATTTCGAGATATGTCACAGAGATTTGTTCTTATTTGCAAAATTCTCCAGACCTACTATAACTCTAACATCCATTTGTGTGGCTTTCACTCATCCCGCACCACCAACTATTTTCTGCTCTAAGGAAAACCACTCATTGCTTTCAGCTGTCACTGTCCTTGCATCCAGAGCATCTCCACGTTATGATTTCCTTATTTTCTTTTAAATGTCATCTCAAAAATAAACTTTTTTTCCAAGGAAATCTCTAGATCATCTTATAAACCTTCGATTTTAGTCACATTAAGCCAATACTTGTGTAACTGAAATAATCATATATTATCCTGCCATCCCATAGTTGGTTTTCTCACTTCCTCTACTGAAAAAAGGATATGTCATATCAATTGTTCATTAACTTTAATGTAATAAAAGGTGCTGGATAAATAAAAAATATTTCTTCATTATGATTGGCAATATTGCTGGAGTGCTTAAGAAAAATCTTCTTTAACATGCCAAAACTGTTTTGGCTTAGCCTGCAAGGAACAATAAAAACCCTTCTTTTTTTCTTATTTAGCATAGCACAAACTTTTACATTTGTGAAATGAAATGACTCAAATAAGTTTAAAGAAGATTATAAATGTATCCCTTTACACACCATTAATGTAAGTTTAAGATTAGTGGTGCTCATTATTAATGTTCAACTGTTAATGTTCTCCCAGTGGTTCTTTATTCAAAACACAAATACAAAATAAATGAACCTTTGTTTAGCAGGAGCTGTCAATTTAGCAATAGTTACAAAGCAATAATAGAGAAAATGGATCATGGTGTTCATGCTTTAGCAATGATTGCCCCTCTGTGGAGCCATTAACAAAATCTAGTCATTGGATCAGCATGCAGTTTTAATGAAGCTACAAGTAAACAAACTGCAAACTCATGTAGGCTAGATGTCACTTGCATATGAGAAAGCAACTCAACAATTTTCATTTACTGTTGGATACTTGTTTAGGATTAATATTTTGAGTAGGGTAAAATATTTATCTAGGATTGGCTATTTAGCAATAAGGTAGCCAAATATACTGTCATCCTTATGGTTTTTCTGAATATTTTGATATAGACATCTGGATATATCATAGTAACTTACACTAACTTATAAAAGGTGTCAGTGCAACAAAATAACACTACTTTTAAAACTTGCTATCTCATAAAGCAATATTTGAATCCAGGGCTTTACTCTGTTAAAATTGGTTTAATGGGGTAACGATTTTACAAAAGTCTCTTTGGGCTTTTCCACCCTGCCTAATTGCTTCATTGCTAAAATGGAATAGCAAATGATTTGTGAGAGCAGAAATGGATGACATCAGCCTTAATTCAACTCCACTCCATTGCAATTTTGATCACCCTGTTGTGGTTTGAAAGTATTCTCTTCCTCTTATGTCATCTTGTGTTCTTGACCCTTCTATCATTAAAGGTTCAGGCGATGATGGTAATTCAGGTCTAAGATGGGGGAGGGGTGTAATATCGGTCTTTAATAAACTGCAGTGGAACACCGGGTGGATTCATCGAAGAGATTTGGGCAAATCTAATTCCACTGTTACTGATGGAATTTCTTATGGAATGTTTGCCTTACAGGTTAGTCCCAGAGTTCAATGGCTATTTGTAGAGGGAAGAATTAACTTTCAAATAAGCCAATATTTATTATGAATTTGAGCTGGTTCCCTTCCCTTACTGCTGCTGAGTTATCACGGTGGTTATGATATTTGCTTAGGTAAAGGAAAAGGTTGCAGGCTCCCAGGCAGCAAGATGATGATGATGATGATGAGGAGGAGGAGGAGGAGGAGGAGGAGGAGGAGGAGGAGGAGAAGGAGGAGGAGGAGGATTTTTTTCTGAATACCTAATCTTTTCCCTAGTCTGCTTTGTTTGCTTATTTAAAGTCTAAGGGTTTTTTGTTTTTAGACACAGGAAAGTGGATAGACAAGAAGAAGGTTTAAACTATAGATATGTGATATCATCTGTATACACAGATAATAGTTGAAGGAACACGATAATTTCCAGAACTGAAACACAGACAAGTTCATCCAATCTATTTTTAGTAAAAACTATTTTTTTCTTTCTAATATGTTTTGCAAATGAAATACTTCATTCCAAATAATTTATTTTGCAAATACTCTCTAGTTTTTAAAGCTAGAGAAATTGAGTTGAGATCCATACTATTTATTTATCACTTTTGTATGGGCAAAATGACTCACTGTTTTATTTTAAATTCTTCCAATTTGTGGGCAGAGTATTGCTCAGAATTGAATCATCCTTGCTGTGACGTGTTATAAACAATCATGTACAATACCAATTAATAAATTAATTTTTAAAAGCAATACAAAAACAATTCTCTCAAGCAGACTTTTAAAATGTTGCTGCTTTTACAAGGATAATCAATAAATTACTGCAGAAGGGAAGCACTCAAACTAGAAAACTTGTTGAGCAATGCTTAGATTTACTTTGCACTGCCTGTTATGAAACATTATGTCAATGGTATTTAAGTCAACCTATTCTTGAAGAGTCCTATTCTTTTGTATACCCTTTTCTACTTTGTGTTCTATCTCTTGTCCTAAATAGTTGCACATGCCTAAGTTCTCTGTTGGAAAGCAAAAAACAAATAGAGTTTTGGGCTATATAATCTCTCACTCAGACTTTTTGTAACTCTCTAGTAGTCACTGTCTTTATCTATTTTGGATGCACTTTTATATGAACAAAAAGAAACCTTTGTTAGGCTCACTCCAAAGAACACCCCAACAGGTAAAGCAAAACATTATGTATGAATCATTGTTACCTCCATCATGCTGCTAAATCAGCTGGAAGGAGGGAAGTCAAATTTTACATGCTGGTGTTTTCAATGAAGATATGAAGGCCTACACAATATTTCCTCTATAGTGGCCATTTAAAACAGCATATCACAGCAAAAGCCAAAGTGCCATATTTTTTTTCTTTGTTTACAGAAAGAACAACAGCTAGATGTCACTCAGGACATACTGAAGTGACGAATGTTCTCCAGAATACAATGAACTAAAAATATATCCTTTATTTCCAATTGCAATGTGTATTGAATCAAACTATGTGGTACCCTGAGTTAGTATATTGTACCTGAGCTCAATCTTTTCCTGAGAAACTCAGCAACAAGTTTACTTATCTCTTTAGCATCTTCTAATAATTCTCATAGCTTCTTCAGTCCAGATATAATGTACCTAACTCTAACTGGTAAAATTAGCTGATATAAATAATACACCATTATTTGCTATTGCTGAAAATAGAAGTTGCAGCCTGTGGATAAAGAACCCCAAATCTGGGAGCAAGAACAGTAGGGAATATTTTATTTCCACATTAATACTCATTGTTTTGGTTTGTTTTAGTGTTGCTATTTTTTTTACAATATGTTTGACTCTGTTTGATATCTCACACTCTAAAGTTTTCCACCCACCTTCATTTTAATAGTGTTGTTATCAGTTAAAACTCACAAGTCACATACATTTAAATGCAAAATGTTAATGAGGAAATATACCTATGTAAACCGATGTCTCAGCATTTGCCACTTTTCATTCCTTACATTGTGACTTGGATTCTATAAAATTTAAGAAAATTCACATAAGAAAAGATTTATTATGTTTATTTCCATCCTTCTCTAGTCATCTACAACATCCAAAACCATGATTGAAGGCCTAGTGAACAAGTGGAATTGGCTACAGCAGAGATCTGCCCTCCCCGATCTTTGAAAATTATCTTGGTATAAATATGTTTAAGATAAAGAATAGATTCTATATAACAATGCAAGTGTTCTAAAAACAGAGCCTTCAAGAAAGACCGCCTTCTGCCACAGATTCCCTCCCATAGACCGGTACGCTCCCACAGAGCGGGCCTCCTCAGGGTGCCGTCGGCCAAGCAGTGTAGGCTGGCGACCCCCAGGGGGAGGGCCTTCTCTGTGGGTGCCCCCACCCTCTGGAACGAACTACCCCCCGAGATCCGGATGATTCCGGATCTCCTTACTTTCCGCCGCGCNAGGTAGGGATGATTTTAAGAAAATTTTAATTGACACACAGCTTCGAATATTTGGCTTTTAATTTGGTTTTATGGGGGTTTTTTGTTCTTTGATGTATTTTGTTTGTCTGTTTTAATATGCTGTGCACCGCCCTGAGTCCTACGGGAGAAGGGCGGTATATAAATTAAATTATTAAATTAAATTAAATTAAATTAATTAATGTTACAGTAAAAGAACTCTCCATTTCTTGAATGTGAAAGGAACCTTCATTCATTGAACTTTAAATTTCACTAATCCTCTTTTTTTAAATTATAGAACTATTATCCATCTAACCTTTTAGGTTGCCAAGCAACTCAAGTACATCTCTGCTCACAAGGTTGATCCACTTGTCACCACTGAGCATGAACATTTCCATGCAAAGAAATGATTTTTGTACAAAATAATACTTCTTAGAACTAATGTTATTTTCAGGGTATAGTAACATAACGTCTGATTAGTGCGTGTGTATTTATATGTTTCAAATGTTTAAGCATGTTTAGGGATATAATGAAGCTATGATAGAAAAACAATCCCCAAGGTCACTTTACTTTGTATCTAAAGGAGAATTTGGCTTAGGTTTCCATCTCATTATGCCACATGAATGCTTAGAAGATTTTAAGTTAGGTGAACCAAGCCTGCAATCTTAATTCTAAACTCTCCAACAACCAAGCCTGAACAAAAATGCCTTTCCCTTTCACTACCCAGTTTGAAGTCTTCTGTATCTCCAACTGAAAATCTCAAAAGGTTACCTTAGTGGAAAATGCATGAAACTCAGAACTGAATTATTGAATTCTCTGAGCTTGCTTCTCTTCTTGCAAACATTACTGGGAAGCTAACATCATCAGAAATGGGAGAATGGAGTTTGCTGCCTATTTATATGTAGTAGCTTGTCTTACCAGCAGTTCCCCCGACACCTGGAGGAAACAGTCTATCTAGACCCGCTCCAGTCGGGCTTCAGACCGGGATACAGCACGGAAACGGCATTGGTCACATTGGTGAATGATCTCTGGAGGGCCCGGGACAGGGGTTATTCCTCTGTCCTAGTTCTTTTGGACCTCTCAGCGGCTTTTGATACTGTGGACCACGGTATCATGC
>NW_015386522.1:300464-333190 GCF_001527695.2 Protobothrops mucrosquamatus
GGACTGGCCTAGGGACATTTTAAATTGGTTTCTAATTAATTTTAAAATAAGAATAGGCCTATTGAATATATCTTTTAATTGATTTTAAATTTTGTAGATTTGTATCGATTGTTCTGTTTTTAATTGGCTGTAAGCCGCCCTGAGTCCACTAGGAGAAGGGCGGGATATAAATGCAATAAACTTGAAACTTGAAACTTGACTGGGTATTACTTCTTTCTTGAGTCCCAACTTCAAGTACTGCTGTGCTGTCTTACTGCAGTGACAGGATATACCTGGGAGGGTTGAACAAAGAGAGCTATAAATATATGGCAAGGATCTATATTCCCAGCTGGTTCAACCAAGATGGGAAGGATTTCCCAGCTGCCCAGATAAAGCAAGTAGTCACCTACATTGGGCAGCATTAGAGAAAGCAATGACAAACTATTTCTGCACTTTATCAAGAAAATCACATGATAGAAATTATAAAATGATAATATTGGGTGAGATGATGATGAGCTCCTCAGGTCAGAAGGCACTCAGAAAGAGATGACTATTTCTCAAATGCTAACTGTATTGATGACATTACTAAATTGAAACCTTCGAAACCTCTGTTTGCAGGTGTTACCATGCAGGAAGAGAAAAGGAAAAGAAAATCAGAAGCTGCAAAGGCAGAACTGCAATAGCAACATGGAATGTAAGAAACAAGAACATGAGAAAATGTAACACAGCAAAAGATTAAATGAATTACCGTACATTAACATCTTAGGCACCAATGAACTAAGATGGAATGGAATTAATTTGATATATATGAGGAATATGTATTGAGGGAAAATGGATTGGAATAAAATTTGAGGAAGAAACATCAATAACCTGAGGTATGCTGAAAACATTACTTCCGACAGTGGAAGATGTAAATAATCTGCAACCTCTAGTAGCAAAAGTCAATGGGACTAAGATTGAACATACAGAAGATTAAACTAAGCACAACAGATAGAACAACCTGCCTTGAAATTTACAATGAAACTATTGAAGTGGTAGATAGCTTCTGCCTTTTAGGATCAACTATTAACAATAAAAAAAATCAGCAGTCAAAAAATACACTGCAGATTAACACTTGGTAGAGTAGCAGTAAAGGCCATAAAATGATATTCAGATGCCAGGATATATTTATATACGGTGCTTATTTTGTAAAAAAAAAATAAAAATGGTGCCAGAACTCACGCATAGCTCCGGCTCCAGTCGAAAGCCTTTACGGAGCGGGGGGGGGGAAGAAACCGCTTTAGGGAGTTTCCGAGGTGCAAATCACATGAGCAGCATCAGCTGACAGGTGCCATTGCTGCGGCTTTTGAGAGGGCGCTTGTTCGGAGCCGGCATGTCTTCTGCCATCTTGTCCTCCTCCGCCTCTGATGACACAGAGGCTTCCTCTGTAGCCAGAGTGATTAGGCGGTGGCGGCACTGCTACTTTTGGAGCGCTCCTGGTCCCTCAAAGAGATTTGCTCCAGGAGTCAGTCCTGGTCCCTGGTGGCCAACATGGGGGTGAAAACAGGCAGCGGCGACGGGGGGAGCCCCATGAACAAAAGCAGAGAAGAGGATCTGCTTTCAGTGCCGTGGAAGTGTTTCTGGGTTGACCTTTGATGCCCCCGATATCCCCAGGCGGCTTCCTTTCACCAAGCCAGAGCTTTACTCACACTGGCAGCTTAGAAGGAGCCGGTTCTTCCGTTCAAAAAAAGGTGCCGGAACGCCATTCCATGTGTTCTATGACAAAAAAAAGCATTGTTTATATATATATAAATCAGAATTGTGCAGACAAGGGTTTTCTCTGTGACACTCTAAAGAAATGAAAGTGGACTTTGAAGAAGCAGGACAGAAAGAGTATTGTTGCTTATGAATTTTGGAAAAGATTCCAGAGAATACCATAGAAAAACTGAAAAGAGTGTTTTCCTGAGCATAAGATGGCAATACCAAGAAAACAAACAAACAAATTGTTGAACAAATTAACCCACAGTTCTCACTCAAGGCACAAATGACCAGGTTCACATTATAATATTTCAGTCACCTTGTCTGAAGACTTAAACTCTCTGGAAAAGTTTTTAATGCTGGGAAAGTGGAAGGAATGAGAAGAATAGGATAACCACCAGCAAGGTGGAAGGTCTTAATTACATCAGTGATAGGTGTACCACTGGAAGCTCTGAAAGACCAGTTTGAGGACAGATTATCCTGGTGAAAATCTATCTATATGGTAACTAAGATTCAAAGCCAACTTGAGAGCACATAATCAATCAATAACCAAATTTGCAACTTGAGAATTCCTACTTCACATGTATCACTGCTCACTTAGCTTTCAAAATAAGTTTTGTAGCCTTGATTTCATTAATATTTATCTTTTGTCTTTGATTTTTTTTTCTGCTGTATTTTACCTTATTATTAATGTTGCAGTTTTATGTTTTGTTTTATTTGTAAACAGTTTTTAAAAAATATTTACTTATTGTAAACTACCTAGAAAACTTTAAGTTATGGAATGCCGTGCAAATGTTGCAAGCCATAAAATATTGTTCCTACATGCTGGTTTGTAACTGCTATGAGTGTTTTGGCTGTGGGATAGTATAGACATGTAGTAAATAAGAGAAAATAATGCATGGCATCTGTAAATGAAAAATGTTGTGCTCTCAAAGAGCATTTTGCTTGTCAGCCAAGCGGATGTGATAAATGGGATCACATACACCTCTTGCATGTTCAACAGTTGTTAGCAGTCTCAGCATGATAGACTCTGGCTGAGAGCCAGCCAGCCAGTGCATTTAGTCACTGCATTCAATATACAGTACTGTGATTCAAGCAACTGAAATAACAATAAAACAACAATGATATGCACTCTTCTATTACACGAAACAGTGAGAAGTGCTTTATTTGTGTTTGGCTTTCTTTGAGGAAAGATCACTGGTGAGATTACTTTTCATATTATTTAAAATATTTTCAATAATAGCTACACCAGGAGTGCAGAATATAAAATACACTACAGAATTTGATGTAGCCCAGTGGATATTCAGTGCGACTCACAATTCCTATGGCTTTCCCTCTTTACCATACATCACTACACATTTTTCTTTGTTCTGTTAAGGGCTCCTATCTTTTTTCTCCCCAAGTTCTCTTTGATTTCCATCATGACCCCAACTGTCCCTGTATCTCCTTCACAGGGCTTTTTTTCTTGGAGAAAAGGTGGCGGAACTCAAACCTGGCCACGCCCTCATCAAACCCTAGGACCGCCCCTTTAGAGAACAGGAATGCAAGTAAAATTTGGGAGGGGCTATTTCCGGTGTGGGAGGGGCTATTTCCGGTGCGGCCGGCCCGGAAAAAGGTGCCGGAACGCGGTTCCGCCGCGTTCCGGCTGAAAAAAAGCCCTGCTCCTTCATGACTAGCACTGATGATGTTACCTAGTCGAGTAATGAAATGTCTGCAAGAAAACAAGCAAGCTCAGAAAGCACTCATTTCAACTCTGAGCTAGAAATATTCTTCTTTATTGGTATTCTTCATCACATCCTTTCATTCCTATTTCATTTCTTGGTTCCTCATCTCTTCATACGTTGGCCCTGCCTGAGCTCTTCACTACATGCCCCAAGGCATGCTGGATATTTGGGGCTGTAGAAAATAAAAAGAAATAAAATTAAATTAATTAAAATAAAATCAATTAAGCCAAAATAGACTGGGGATATCTATATTGATAACTGGGGATACCATCCATAGAAATAACTATGAGCTTTACAGCTACAGACCATGATGAAGAAAGGCCATGCCCTCAAGGATATTTGCCCCTGGTGACAGATTCAGCTCCCACTTTGTTACTTTTCTGAAAGGCTCTGAAGTCATGGTTCCATCAGTGGACTTGGAGATCCCAAGCTGATAGGGGGCCAATTAAATGGTTTGTTTGATTGCATTTGCCATCACCATGGGGAGGTGGTGGGAGTTGGGGAATTTAAATTGTGGCTTTTCATTTCTGTACACTTACCTGAAGTTACCATGTATGAGTTGGGTGGTCATATAATTTTGCTAAATAAATAAATGAGTACATAAATAAATCATTTAAGATAATCTAAGAAGAGTTTTTAAGATCGTCTAAGAAGATATTTTAAGAAGATATTGGACAAACATTTGTCTGAAATGGTATAGGGTTTCCTGCCTAAGCAGGGAGTTGAACTAGAAGACCTCCAAGGTCCGTTCTAACTCTATTATTCTATACTATAGAAATGGGTGGAGGAAGGGTCATACATTGAAATTCAAATTCTGATTTTAAAAAGTCTGTGCTCTTTGAACATGTAAACTACATACAGTATATATTATTTATTATATACATTTCTAAGTTTTCAGACACAATAAGAAGGTAGAACTGTTAATATGCTCCCTTTGTTGACTTGTTGACATTAGGAAATTGATGTGGTATGATTTTAAAGAAGACCAAATAATATTTTAAGGATTTAACATTACATGTACATTCATCACCCTAGGCCCTTTTGGGATAAGCCAAACAGAAAGGGAATGAAAATAGTAAGCAAAATGAGAAAAAAGGAAATGTAGCAAAATCACCAGGTGGCCCATGGATACTAAATTTGCTCCCCATCCTGGCTTTAGTTAATCAAAGGTTTCACATAATACATTTTACTAAGATAGAGAAAGAAAAGACTAGGTTACTCTCTTTAATTATATTCATACCATAACAGCAGTTCTTACCAGTGATAAGGATAGTACAGATCGGTTTTGTCACATTTTAGCCAATAGGTAATAAATGCAACCAAAACTCAATTTCATCCTAAGGATGCTCATGTTAATAATCTTGAATCTAGAGACCACAGGTTTGTTGCTAAGCAATGTGGTCATCAAGTGAGATTTTACAAGATATGACAGACGTACGACCTCCACTGTAGTTAATCAGTTTCAGTTATTAAATGAGACAACATATTACTGAGAGTTGTGATTTCATGGACAGATTCTCCATTGATTCTGCTTGTCTCAAGCCAGCTATAAACCATCATAACATTGAATGGTTGCTAAACTTGGCAGTCACTAAGCAAGGACTACATGTACCTTGCAAGTCAGCATTCTGTCTTCATACCATATGAACTAAGAAGTATATACAATGTACTGAAACATATTTAGGAAAAAAACACACAATTTTGCAATCAAAGCAATATTTTGTATTGGCTTATTTATTCATAACATGGTCATGATGAGAGTTCAAGCTAACTCATTCCAGTAATTTGTTGTTATAAATTTCCTTAAAAAATAAACAACCTGAATTAAATGTTAGTTGTTCCACATGACTTTACATAAGTTATTGTCCTAATCGAATTAAGAAATCTGGGGGCTGAGAATGTTCCCTTACTAACAAGTTAAGTGTTGTGAAATTCCATTAGCAGCTTGTTTTCCCAAGTTAAAACCAAGAGGCTAGGAAAGCTTTCCATTCAAAACCAATGGCCTTAAGAGAAATGCATTTGCTCCCACCATAAGATGAAAAAGATAAATTAATTTTAGGGGACCTCTAAAAGAAAGATAATACAAGACTTTCTGAAAAGTATTGGAACATTTGATTTAGGGAAGCTTTTTAGGCCATTACATACACAGAGATTGATGTAGTTTCATTGTGATTTTTTATTTTATTTTAAAGCTTCAAAAATTTTGTGGTTACTCAAAAACAGTAACTTTTTATTTCATTTTTTTTTATTTTGCTATTAAAATGAAGCCTATCCATGTGTCAGTGTGTATGTATATGAAGAAGTCACTTTACATTCTCAGCTACTTTCAAGAAAATCACTTTGATTCAAAATCCATTTTATTGTAAGCCAAACAAATTTGTACATCAAATCAGGCAGTTTCACAACTTGTCAAACATAACATAAGTCTTTTATTGTCTCAGCTTTATTATACTACTTTTGGTTGTCTATATAAATGATATGACAATTCAAATAAAAACTTGGATAACAAGAAATATCTTGTGAACATTTACCTGTTTACTTATATGATGTCAAAGTTCCCAAACACAATGAGGTGGGTCAAACTATCATCACTAATGTGCACAACACTAATTTGCCTTCAGCTCAAGCAACGTATTTTCCCATTTCTATTATTCATATGGTTTTATGGAAGTATATGGCAAATATGTGAAAAAATAAAAACATGTAAAGTTCTTTGATAGAACTGATGCCATGCATAAATGGTTCCTAATTCTCAGTTCTGTCTTTCATGAGTCCAGATAAGTTACTGTATAAATGTAATGAGGGCTGAGCAGGTGACAAAATGTATAGGACTATCAGAACTGGGTGTAAAAATTCAGACAATTGCTTAATGGCAGTAAATACAAGTGATGTTTTAGGACCAAAACAGATTCCTTATATTGGAAATCAACCATGTTCAAATGTGGATAATGTCTGGATGGAAGACAGTCATCTACTAGATTGGTCAGATTGAGAAATTGAAAGGGGAATGGCATCTCATTTTTGTAACGCTGTTAGAAAACTACATGTTAGGGGTCCTGCAGTGGGGCTAGGGGCTCATCTTTGTGTGTTTTTCTGTCATGTTTACAATGCCAAGTGCCAAACATCTCAAGATAGCTAAGCAAAGAATTAAAGTTGCCGATTGATCTCGGGCCAAGCACCATCCCTCAGTCTAACTTACTAAGGAAAGAAAATATAATGTGAACAGTGTTCTGAATTAGGTCTGTGCATAAAATTATTCCCCACCTTAAGTTCTGGCATCAGTCTAATCCATTGCATGATCTGATCTGATGTGGTAAACTAATTTGGATTCAACTGATTCCTTTTAATGACCAATTCAGCATGATCAACCATTTTTATGGAAAGAGACCTCTTTGCATGTATGGGGCATGTGCAGAAGCCCCTTTCATCACCCGGAGTGAAGCAGCATGGATGTGTGAAGTATATCACTGCTTTGCTTCAAAGGGATGCTTTGATCAAAACTTTGTTTAATCAAAGTACCCTTTGGAGCTCTGGAGGAAAGGTGGATTGTAAATGAACATATGCATTGGTCAGTGTCTGCAAAAATATCAATTTGTTCAGCTTAAAAATGAACCCCAGAATTTGGCCTTGGTTTTGCCACATGGAAGAACCAAATACCGTGAAATATCCATGTATTTCTGTTCATTTCTGCAATATATCTTTGTTTAATCTTGTTGAGGAAAATTCTATTCCTAACATGCAGATTTTCTTCTTCCAGCCTTATGAGTGCTATTTTGGGATAATAGTTGGAACTAAATGGTCACATGATGTCTTTGCAACTGAAATACATGAACTGGAACGCAGACAGGCATGTCTACAGGGCATGGTCAAAAAAGTCAAAATGATGGCTCTGCTGATGCAATGCAAACTCCACCTGTTTTCAATGCACATAAAAATATGGGGGGGACCACATCATGGTTGCCACCTGGAATTTTTTTTTACTACGTCTGGCAGATCTAACTCAATACAGTGTTGTTTTCCTAAAGAATTTAGCTATGATTATTTGATTATACTAAGATTATTTAAGCAGTGGATTCACACTGCTAATTTAATTTTTAAACATTTCATTTTAATGCCTGTAAGGAAAGAATGTTCCTAACTAATATTGTGTTTGCTTTGAGAAGAAGCCTCATGGAGTAGGTGAAAAAAGAACATAATTAGTAAAACAATTTTAATTATGAATGCAAACACAAATGTTGGGCTGTAAAAGTAGATAAAATGCCACTGTAATGTTATGTGACTATTTTTTGTCTGATTTTGTTGTTTGTGTTGTTGTGGTTTTCATTCTCCTTGCTCACCATTCCAAAATATTTTTGTGAACCTGCCAACTATGACTTTTATTTTGAAAAACTAGAAGCTTGTAAAAGTGAGATATGGGTGTTTTAAAATATCATTTGCACATGCTCAGAGGCTATTGATAAGGAATATTTGCCTTTGAATGTGAGCCCTTAATCAGAAATACCATCTTTATTTTATTTTTATTTTGCTTTGAATGCTAGAATGTTGTTCATTTATTTAAGGTTTAAGGTTTAAGGCTTATTAAGCAAACCTTTAATCCAATGAATAGTTGGCTTACTTTTTCTGTCAATGACCTCGTGATTACATTCTCAAAGGAGGGGGTAATGAGCAATCCCAGAGAAGACTAGAAAAACAATCCTAAAGCTATGATCAAATTGTATACAATTCTTGTGTTTCTATTGCAGGCTAGGCCATTCAGAATAGCTTGCCTTCAGAAGTTGTGGGTGCTCCATCACCGGAGACTTTTAAGAAGAGATTGGACAGCCACTTTTCTGGAATGGCATAGGGTTTCCTGCTTGAGCAGGGAGTTGGACTAGGAGATTTCCAAGGTCCCTTCCATCTTTGTTATTCTGTTAACAAATTGGACACAATTTGGACAGCTCTGGCAAAAACAATGTCTTACATCACTTGGCTGCCCAATTAAACACAGTTCCCTTATTTGGGAACTTTTATCTGGAGTTTTGCTTCTCAAGGAAATAACTGTTATTAAGATGACTGGTCACACAGAGACTTCTATAATTATCAAAGCTGATCACAAAGTCAAGCAGGTGACCTTTTCATAATCTCAGCTCTAACATTTTCTGTAGCCGTTCTAAGCCTTATCCTGTAACAACTGCTTCTTGTTACTTCCCTAGAGAAGAGTTTCCCTTTATCCTGGTAACAAAGAGATTCAAGCACATTCCACCCAATTGAGTAGGAAGAGTAGAAACTGGAGCAAGTTTTCATTTGGGAGGAATTCTAAGCCAATTTTACCCAAGGCCCTTCTTCCTTACTTTGCTTATTTAATCTTTTTTTTGTGTGTGTGGGACATGAAATCAAAAAGAGGTTGAGTGGGTGGGTAAATTTTGCACTGTTAGTGGGTATAAGGCACACATCAAGTAGTAGTTGAAATAAATCTGATTTGCCTTTGTTTTTGACAGATGAGCCATACAATCCTATTTGCAAGCCTGGATTTCTATTCTACAAATAAAAATGCAGCACAAAGTTCTACAGCTTGGACCCTGGGCTTTTGTATAAGAATACCAAAGAAAAAATGTTTTCAACCTTCTTGGAAGAACCCCCACGAAATTCTGTTTCTACAACTACAGCAAGGGTATAAGTTGTAGCACTATGAGCTTACCTGTCACATCTAAATGTAGCCCCAAATCCACTAGAACAGGGGTGTCAAACTGCCAGCCCACAGACCGGATGCGTGATGCTGAAATTGCGCCCACCCCATTGCCGGCAATGGAAAAAAAGTCACGATACATCATGACACATCACGTGCTGTTGTGAGTTTGACATCCCTGCACTAGAAAATCAAAGTTTACAAAGAGTCCAAAGCATCTTATCTCAAGATCAGTCACTTGAGTCTCCCCACCAATCAGAGCAGAAACAAAAAAAGTAGATTCCACTGAGGGAGTACCGCAGAAAGAGGCTGGTAAATCCCAACCCTCCACAAGCAGATGGGAGAAAGAACATGCAGATGTATGTTCCTGAAGAACTGTGATTAAGCCACTGGTCTAGAAAGTGGGAAACTGAGTTCCAATCCTGCCTTAGCCACAACAGCCAGTTGGGTGACCTTGGGCCAGTCACTCTGTCTTAGCCCAACTCACTTCACATGGTTGTTGTGGGGAATATAGGAGGAGGAAGGTTTGTTGAATATATTTGCTGCCTCGAGTTATTTGTGAAAATAATAAAGTCAGGATACAAATAAATAAATCAGCTGATAAAGAATTTGTAATATTCTCCTTTTTTTGACTTAGGGATGAGAACTGGATAGGGTTGGAAGAAACACATTAATGAAGATACTCTTTCAATGTATAAGGGATGTTAATGTTTCAGATTGTTGGATACGTGCACATCTCTCTCTTCACATCAGTTTCTGATGTTCATTTCTCTTGCTAGCAAGATTACCAAATGCAACTAAAAAAAGAAAACAAGATGGCAAACCTCATGGCAAGGGGGGAAAGTGGCAACCAAATTTGTGTAGAATTAAACCCCTACGTTCATCACCTCTGAGCCTTCAAACTATATTTCAGACTGTGAATAGATGATAGTAAAGAACGGGATTGTGAACCTAATGCCTTGACACAATTGCAACTTTCAATCTCTAGAAGAAGGCTCTGCTCAAAGGTCTTGCTACAATATGACTTCGTCTTTACAGTGCATTTACATCTGTCCATTTAGTCTTACTGCTTTAGCAGGGCACTACTGAATCAATGCAGGTCTAATACACATTTTCAAGGAGTTTCATTTTGTCGCATCTCCAATCGCCTGCTATTTGCCACATATACTTAGAAGACATGTGGGACTCCACTTTTTCTGTATAATGTAATCAAAGAGGTTTTTCAGAGTTTGGAGTAGTCTTTGTGCAATATTTAGAAAGAAATATTGCACTTACATTCCTGAGCAGATATCTATAAAATTTTAGATAAGATAAAGGGGACTTCCAAAAACAATATGAAACAAATACCTGGAATCTTTGGTCTTTGCTTACCTCTTAGCTGAGCCCAACTGATAGATGTATTTTCCAAAAGCTTTTAGATTTTGAAAAGAATTACAGATGATATCAGCTGTAATAAGAAATATAATTAACCTTTGACACCTGCAATGCACTAGTGATTTACATTTCCTTCCATTCAGGTTGGGAAATACCCAGCTTGGCAATGGGGAAGAATCAAGCATGGAACTAGTCTAGAGTCATTGTGCAACTATAAAAGGGCCAGAACTGGCTGTCCCTGAATTCCTTATCTAATGGTGTCCAAGAGAAAGCTGCCAGACTGGGGGGGTTGCCTATATTATAGGCAGAACTTAATAAAGTAGTTAGCTTGAATTCTGCACATGTGGGCATGGTTGTTTGTGCCTGATAACACCCTAACTACAATCAATACTGAACAGATGAAGAGGAATTTCAATATACCATGATAATGATTATGAATTACTACTAGGGAGAGCTATGCAGGGAGCCTAGATAGCCTTGATGAATATCCTGAAGTAAATTCTTACTATCCTGATGAGTTGGCACAAGTACCATAATTTCTAGATGGTGAAACCCTCTTGAAGAACAATTGTGCATATATTGATGATGCAAATTTTGCTTAGGTATTCCTTATTAATTAGTTGAAAATTAGTTAAATAACTATTTGCACATTTATTCTGCTTGTTTCTTCCAAGTACCTCCTTTATTTCTAATGAAATGCTCATGATTTTTTTCTTTTTTAATGAAATAAAGATGTATTTCCAGCTTGTTGGTTGTTTCATATTTCCCCAACAATCTATGCATCTATGTTCACAGAAGACAACAAAATAAAAATTGTAATTAATTGAAATAATTACATAAACTGTAATTGAATTGAAATAAACTGACATTAGGAACAAAAAGATTTTATTGTTGGGTATAAAGTTTATGTATATTAATGAGATGCATTGCTTCTGCTTAGAAGCTTCTGATTTAGTGTTTTATATCAAGAGCAGAAACCCATTCACTTTTAATTAAAGTGAGATGGAAAAAGCTTTGATTTGCAACACATTCAACAGAGGAAAGCCTCATATGATACTTTCCTAGAACTTACATATTATATTTAAGTAGTAGTTTCCTTCAGTAGTTTCTGAAGGGAAATAGCATTTCTTAAATGACAGATTTAGTCAAGTATGCATTAACGGTAAAGGTTGGGATGATCCTTAAATTCTTAAACTCAAACTGGGAATTGATAGAATATTATCTGCCTAGATTGGTTTGAGGTCAGAGTGCAGATGTATAGGGAGATAAAAGGGATCATAATGTGCTAGAAAAAAATGTATAAGAACTTCACTTAATTTACTGGAATGCAACACT
Source organism: Protobothrops mucrosquamatus (assembly GCF_001527695.2). Lineage (NCBI taxonomy): Eukaryota > Metazoa > Chordata > Lepidosauria > Squamata > Viperidae > Protobothrops > Protobothrops mucrosquamatus. The sequence goes on from NW_015386522.1 coordinate 312,279, forward strand.
GGATGAAATCCACTCTGCCAAAGGAGCATTTAAAGTAATTCAGTGATTAGCATGGTGCATAAAAGTACTATTTGAATCAATGGCATACTTATTCTTTTAGCTTTTACCTTCAAGGAGTTTTCTCTAACCACAAGTGATAAAATCAGGTCCATTTCTAAAAGATTTGTACAAAAACAAAAATAAAAAAAACTGTGCTTCAGGATCATCTTACAAGAAATGACTATTAGGCTTTAAATGGATGGAGTGTCTCAATCACTCCATCCATTGATTAGGGACCAAGAGGCACATTGCTATTCCAGCAAAAACAACCTCACTAAAACAACTCAACCTATAAAGGAAAGAAAGGTTGAGTTTAGTACTCTACATTCAAGTTCTAGCGTTGAGAATTGTATTTTTCCTATACTTTCCTTTATCTCTTTTGCATTTTGTGATTTTCTATTTGATGTGACTGCTTTATGATACAATAATTGAGAAGAGGGATGATAATAGTGATGGTGTTATTTTAAAAGTGATCTTATCTTCTTTCTTTCATATATGGCAGCCCCACCATTTTTTTTTCTCAGGAAGAGAATAATGTTATTGCTTCTTTTTTTAAGTAATAGCAATATACAAAGAAATTGGTTTGCTGAAGAGCTCTGGGAGATGAAGCAGCAGAAGAGATGCCTCAAGCAACACTGGCACAAATAAGGAATGAGTATGACTGGATATGGGAAAGAGCTCAAATTTGAGCCTAGGCTATGGTGTAAGAGTGGCAAAGTGGATTTACTTCTCTGCTTATTGCATCTGCAGATAGCTGCCTCATAGGGAAAACCAAGCAGATCTAGACCACTATGCTCCTCATCTTCTGGAGGCTAAAATTGCTCACATTTGCTGGGTAAGTCCAACAGAGATGGCAGAGGATATTTGGGAGTTGTTTGAATTGATGGATCTTGAGAAGATGGACAGGGTTCTCTGTGCTGTTAGCCTGCTTCCTATAGATTGGATCCCTTATTAGCAGAAACTGCCAGGGAGGTGATAGGAAGTAGTGAATGCATCTTTGAGTGTGGGGTACCTACTTTCTATCTTGAAAAAGTGGTAGTGTACTCTTTTCTCAACTTATTAATTATTTTGGACAACTATTGTCTAGTAACAGATCTTCCCTTTTCAGAAGATAGTGTTGAAAAGGTGATGTACCTGCTACTATAACCATTCTGAATGAACTAGATTAGATGAGCCCTTATCAGTGAACAATCAAGCCTTAGTATAAGATGCAAGGCATAGTTTTGTGGGTGAACTTTGGTGGGAGCAATATCTTTTGGCAGCTTTTAGCACCATTGATTAGGCAATCTTTCTGGGATAGATGCCAAGTTTGAAGTAGGGAACCTATTTTGCCATGATTTTTCTTCCTCAATTGCCAGTTGCACTAAGTGAAGACAGGGAGAGATCAAACTCTCAGGCAATTTGTCATGAGATGTGGCAAAGTCCTTTCATCTTTGCTCAAAGTGAGTAATTTATGACAAATTAATTTAAGCACATAAGCCTGTTAATTGCTTCTGGCTCTGCTTGCGTGTGATCAAAGTTTTGCGTGGAACAGCTATTAAGAGAGCTGCATTTGTTAGTAGTTAACCATTGGGTGCAATTCAAGGTGGTTATATTCTTTAAAGCCCTCCATGGCAAAATGCTTCTGCTTCTCACTGTCATTATCCTCTCTGCTTGAATCTATTGGCAGTTCCTCTGCCAAGGGAATGTCTTCCGGGGCCTTACTATTGAGCTTCTCAGTGATGGAATCCCCTTGTATGTGCATTTTATATTGTGTTCTTGGGTATCTGGACCATTCCTTCTTCATGGACTTCAGAAATACTTTTCTGGAGAATATTTGGAGACAACATGAGATTAGCGTACCTCTTATTGGTGATACATCAGCCTGATCTTACAATTATTATGTTACAAATATTTTATAAATATGTTACAGTGGATTGGTGGATGGAAGAATGGATGGGAGAAAGGAAGGAAATCTAGCATAAATGTAGATATGGATACATATATGACATATTTAATTGTAACAGATTATTCTAAACTGAAAATTGTTGATATGAAAATCCTTTTAAAGTGTCTATAACAGGGCTTTTCAACCTTTTCACCCATTGTAACACTTTTAGGATATGGCAATGTCTGAGTACCACCAGTCGCTTAGCAAGGTGTCAAAAACTTGATGACCCCCCCCCCAAAAGGAAAAAAGTGATAAAGTACAGGTAGTCCTCGACTTACAACAGTTTGCTTAATGACTGTTCGAAGTTACAATGGCACTAAAAAGTGCCCCCCAAGGCACAGCCGAGCAAGACACCTGACTGCCCACCCGGCGGTGCTCTTCCTCCTGTCCGAGGTTTTCATTGTTGTCAGCATTTCTGTTGAGGATTGGCAGTGGGGGTGGGGTGGGGGGATGTTTGGTTTTTATTCCCCCATCTGCTGGGTGGTTGCAGCAGGTTTTAGTCACTTCACATGACCCTAGGACACTGTGACCGTCATAAATATGAATCAGTTGCCAAGCATCTGAATGTAAATCACAAGACCCTGGAGATGCTGCAACATTCAAGCTGATCGGCGCTTCTTCTGGGCTCAGCAGAAGCGCCAGGATCAGTGCCGAGCTCTAGCTGGAGCCTGGCGCTGATCCTGATGCTTCCACTGAGTCCTGACAGCCCTGCAGCTCCAGACATCTCTCGCTCAGGCTTGTGCGGTGCTGCCACCGGTTCAGCTCATTCCCCTCCCCCACTACCACTTTTCTAGGATGGTCACGTACCACCTGCCAGGTGCCAATGTACCACAAGTGGTACCCGTACCACTGGTTGAAAAGCCCTGGTCTATAACACCAAGCACTAAATGCTCATTGAACCCAGCAGCAGTATTTCATCCAAGACTGGCCAATTCTGAAGGAAGTCACACTATTGAGCAACCCAATATAACGTGAAGGATATTCAGTTCATCAAAGAACTGGAAAAGAAGACTAAACAAAAGATGAAGGAATTGGGTGCATTTTGTTTTAAATTGGCATATTGGGTTCTGTGTAACATACACTGTTATAAGAAAAAAATATTTTAGTAAAGAGCTACATAATTTAAGAGCTACATAGGAGAGTGCAATTAGACCTCATTACATAATAAACATCTTATACATACTTTCAATGCATGGTGGAAAGTTTGAGATCTTTACAGCTGAGTAACTCATTGTACTGCAATTTAGCATACTTATTCATTTGTTTGATTTATACTGATTAATAAATTAATAATGATATGATTACTAAAATAAACTAAGAGATGAGGAATCCTTGGTGGAAACAATACTATAATTAAGGAACTACCAAGGAGAAAACCACACCCCTGCCAACACTGGGAAATCAAGCTACTGTATATAAACAGGGAGAAAATCCATACTTACTAACATTGATGATATTACCTAGATCAGTGGTTCTCAACCTATGGGTCGCGACCCCATTTGGGGTCGATCGGCCATTTCACGGGGGTCGCCAAGCAAGGCTGTCCGCCATTTTTTTTCCCCTTTTCCAGCGGGTGCCTTACCTCCCTTGAGCTGGGCCAGCTGGTGGTCGGCCTGCTCCGTCTCTGCCTCTTGCCAGCTACGGGCCGGCGCAGGGGGCGGAACCACGCATGCGTGGTGCTCCCGGGCAGGGAAAGTCCTTGACTTATGACCGGTTGGATAGTCCTCGACTTACGACCGGTTTAGTCCTCGACTTATGACCGGTTTAGTCCTTGACTTACGACCGGTTTAGTCCTCGACTTACGACCGGTTGGGGGTCGCGGCATTAAAAAGGTTGAGAACCACTGACCTAGATGGATAATGAAACGTTTGCAAGCAAACAGCCAAGCTCAAAGAGCAGCAAAGAGTTCATAAACTAGTAGAGCCACATTCCTCAAATCTAGTTTCTAACAGAGTTTCAGTACCAGTTAGTGGCTGAAAGTCCGCCTGAAAGAGATCCAGAAAAAACAGTATTATTCAGATAACTCTGCAGCTGTAATACCAGCAAGGAACTCTTAAGGATATAATTGCATAGGTTTCCCAGACCAGACAAGGGTGATGAATGATGGTCCTTGGTGCTCTCTGAGCTTGGTTGTTTTCTTGCAAATGTTTCATTACCCAAACTAAGTAACATCATCTCTAGCACTGATGATGTTACCTACTTTGAGTAATGAAACATCTGCAAGAAAACAACCAAGCTCACAGAGTACCAAGGACCCATCATTGCAGTGTAAGTTTTCAATGTATTTTCCATTTGTGAAAAGAAATACAACTTTCTTATTTCAGCTCATGGATGCCTTGAGTTTGTTGCACTGCATTTCCATAATTATAACTGCTGAAATTTTACTGTTCAAATTTTGAACTCAATATTTTTTGTTCTCCTCCCCACACTATTCCTCCACCAGAATGCCTGCTATTGACATTTTTTGCTATTGATTTCTTATAATTTTGCTTTGATTAGTGTGTAATTATACTTGGCAAAAAAGAGCAAAGAAATGGGGGGGATTGCCAAATATGAGTAAGTCTTCATGTTAAATGCTGTCAGTACAATGACAGTCATATTATGTCTTACTTAGAGTGAAGCAACTCTTTTGACAAAATACTATAAATGTACCTTTACTCCAGTTTTGTATTTCTCAATATGTACTGGAGACTTTCCATATTGGATAGAATCCAAATTCCTACTTGCCCAACAAGGCAGCTGCTTTGTGAGTTTTATTGCTTTTTCAAAAGTCAGGCCTGTTTGTAGAATTAGGTTGGAAAATTACTAACATACCCACCTGTGCTTGCAATTCCCAGCTAGATTGGACAGGATCATAGATACCCACAGTCATAAGCCTGAGCTGAGGTTTTGTTCATACATAGTGGACATAGCTGTTTTCAGAAAAATAATCAGATGTGAATTAAAAGACTGGCACAGAGCATATGCTATTCAGCTCTATTTGCCTTGTTACTACACTGTTCCTCACACATTTGGTTCAAGAAAATGCAGCACATTGCAAACAAAAAGAGTGGAAAGTTGTTTCCTCAAAAATAAAAACTGTGAAACTGAGACTTGTGGTTATTAGAGTTAAGCATATTTTGGGACATTACAGAGAATTCATAATGAGACTGATTTTAAAAATAAAACAGCAACAAGTCTTGCATTTCCCCTCTTCTGTATTGTAACAATTTAATATCTCCAGCATATGATGAGAATCAGAATTATCCCTTCCCCACCCACTACTGACAATTTCTTTCCTTCTGATTTCAGCACCTTTTTAATGGTGCTAAAACCAATTAGTGAAACACTGAAAGGATTTTGCAAAAACAAAGTTCAGCCCACTGGAGAACATTAGTGCATCACCTACTCATTATAGCCATGAATACATATGATCTTTGATCTGTGTGAGAGAGGCTAAATTCACAAACATATTTTCTTTGGTCACCTCATTGCCTCTTAATGGAAGTAAAATTTATATTGCTAATTACTGCATTGCAGATAATGGAAACAGCACACAAAAACAAATAGGAAAGATTAAAATCAACCTCACTTATCTTGCTCACATTTCTTTAATAAGTACATAAAAAATAGATTTCTAAAGCAATTGTTTGAAAAATGACTTCCCTATCTATTACACATTTCATTACCATTCTTTTTAGACAAATTAATCTGTGCAGCATGCCCTGTCACTTGTCTGCCTGTGGCTTTCAGTGACAGTTATAGATCCAGTGATTGAAATTGTCTTTATTTCCAGGGTGGCTGTAGAAGGAAAAAAAAAAAAAGACTGAGAAATGAGACTTTCTCTACACCTTTTCCATCTTCTTCCACTTTCTACCAACTAACTTCAATTTATATGAAAATAGAAAATGTTTCATTAATTTTGGGCACAGAAGAAAAGGAATGCTTAAATAGTTTGATCACATTTCCTACAGCTGTTTTTTCTATGATAATATATTTTCATGGGGATTGTCCCCCATATACACCCCTGCTTTTTAAGCTATTTACATATACTTCAGCAAAATTATTGAATTGGCCTACTTTTCTAAGATTATGATTAAGAATAAGAAAAAAGACAACAAGAATAACATGAAATGTTAGTGGCAAATAACTGATTAAAAGGAAGAACTTTCTTAGGATATTGTTATCTTCGCCTATGTATTGCGGAATACATTCCCCAAATGTATGGGCCATGTGTGTTCTCATCCCCAGCTGGAAGGGCTATTTGATATACTAACTGGAAATGATGGGGAAATTGTAGCCTGAAACATTGGGAAAGTGCCTTCCTGGAAAGGTGGAGTTTGGACATCACTTCTACAGCAGTCTTAGTAAAGGTCCGAAGGTGACACATGGGGAAAAATTTTGTTATGGTTTTATTAGCAACTACCTTTTTTCACTTGTCTACTTTTTTCACAGTTCCAATTTACTAGACATCAGTCTTTCTGAAGACGCAAGCCCCTGTTAAAGTAATAATAGAGAAAAGGCTTATAGAAAAATGTATTTGTAAAGATATGAAATGCTTTTCTTACAAATCCTATTCAGACAAAAGCTTTAGGAATTCTGCATTTCTCCCAGGAATCTCTGGCTATTTAAGATATTTATCTCTTTGGCATAAAATAGGGTAATTGGGCAAAAGAATATGAACAACACTATTCTCTTTCTCAGTTCACCATTAACCATAGATTAAAAGTTTAATTATTGAATAATGATCCTTTTAAGCATAAAATAATAGGTATGTATTCAAAACCTTCTGTGGCTCTGATGTTTTAATCCAAAGTTTACAAAGCTTGTGATTCATTGAATTCATTCTGCTTATTTGGGGACTCTGTCAAAAGACTTCCCCTCTGCTCTCTGCTAGAAAACTGAGAGGAAGTATTTCACTGTTTATCTGTTAGCCAAAAAGCCACCACAAAACTATGCAACAGTAAGCCAGAATAAACTTGTGGTAAACTGGTATAGTTGAAGAATATAGTCATTATACAGGAAATATATAGAAAAAACATAAAACCCAAGCAGAAATATGAAGGGAGGTATTTCTACATCCCAGCATAGAGATAACCACATTCAGTATATATCTTTGATGCTCTGCTGAGCAAACCTCATTTTTTAAGGGGAAATACTTGATCACAAGGCAAAGTTCCACCACAATGTTACCAACATTAGATCATCTTCAATTTATTTAATTGAGGTAATGTTCTGTACAATACTTGCACTGTAAGCCATCACACATTTCTGCTCTGCCAGTATCCCATGCTATATCACACATTTCTGCTCTGCCAGTATCCCATGCTATATTCCCTCTGAAACTATAGCCACAACTAGTCTCAAAAAGGGTGCCCTATGTTAATTGGATATTAGCTATTTCATTATTCCAAACAATATGAGTTCAGGGCACCTTCATGTACACTAGGGTGAACCTATCACAGTATCGCCACAGGATTGTCTGCCATATTCTCAGATGTGCAAAGCAGTAAGCATTAAATCCCGGGCAAAGTTCTGCTCAGCTTGCAAAGGACCAGCTATGGAATCTGTTGTTCTGGCATGTGTCTTTCCTATTGTTCATTGCAATGAAGCATATGACACTGAAGCCGTTTGCCAACAAGGCACTAACCAAAGCCAGCAGATCTCAGAGATACTCTTATCGCAATCTGAATTTTGTCCTTCAAATCTTGACCTGCCTATATTGTCTCTTGCTGATTAATCCAAGTCACCCAAAAGGGACATCAGAGAACTTTTGCATTACTCTGCAGTATTGGAAGAGCTGTACTGTTACATAAACACAGCTGTTCCCTTTGCGACTGCTGCCATTGGTTGCCTAGCAATGGAATTCAGCAGCCGACTGCAGTATTTCCAAGAAAGCAATAGTTAGGCAGAGGCCTCAAAATAGCATGCCATGTGTACCAGCTTTTCCCCAGTTATGTTGGAAGAGTGGTTGATTACTTTCTAATGGAGCTGTGATATACGGTAATCAGTATTTGTTTGCATGCACTGAATAAGTATGTATTATTGTCTCTATTCAGTGGTTTTTTGAGCACCATTCCATTTTTCATTGCTAGTAAGATCCAGTTGTTAGAGTTTATATTCTCTTTGAACTCATACAGTATATACTATATGTGTTGGCCACCATAATGACTTACACATAGACATGTACACAACACCATATTTGTATCAGCTAATATTTATTTATATCCAAAGTGCTTACTACAATAATGTTCTGGGTCCAATCCCAATAATGACATGTGCATAAACAAAACTAGATAGAGAACACTTCTGCAGGATGTTGAAGGATACCTGTAATCCAGTAAAAGGAAAAGCAAACAGAAGCTTCAACTTTACCTATACTAGGGAAGTCTGGATTACCATAATGTACTAATGTTTTGAAGTAGGTGGTTACTTCTATCTCCATTCCTCTAGTAACAGAAGATGCTCCAAGCAATAATTTGGACAAAGCTAGATTTGATTTTATTAACATAGCAAATCAAATCCCGTTCAGTAGTAAAGAAACTTATGGGGATCTATTCTTAGGAATCCTGTGGGACCTACTGAATGATATTATTGCCCATAAGACTTCCTCAAGTCTCTTAGGTCCATAACACAGAAGTGACTGATATTTATGATCCTTGGAAGGTGTTACTGAAACATCATTTCAGTGATACCCCATGGGAAGTCTGATGGAACATGTTTGCCTCTTGCTAAATCTTCATTACATTGTAATGGTGATACATACTCCAGGTGAGCTGGAGAGGCAATATGAGCATCACATCCAACATCTCCTATTGACTCAAAGTTTGTCCCACCTTACGGTCCATAACTACTGGACTGGACTGGATAGTACTTCTTCCTCCCTGGTATAAAGAAGCAGCATCTAAAATTAGCTACGGAGTGGAGGAGATTACAGTATTTTCAGAAAGCTTATCCATTAGGTTAGCATGGATACTTTGGGCTAGTGAGTAGAGTCAGTGGAGTGGTGAGGTGCAGATTGATCCTCATCTATAATGGTCCTGCAATCTGTGTGTAAATGAAACAAAGACATTATGGCAGGATATAAACTGAATGAACAATCAAATAATCAAATACCTGGAGGTATAGTAAAGTTCTTCTGAGCTACTCTATATATTCAGTGAGGTAGATTCTGGTTTATACCCTCTGCTGCATTTTCTGCTCCTGCTACTCACATTTTTGAGCATCACGTTTCATTAGATGTTTTAGTTTTAGCAATACATTGCTCAGCTATGAGCATTTCTTCCTGACTTCTGCTGTTTCTTAGCCAGTAGCATTGTCCTTGCTTTCTATGGGAAATGGATACCAGCCTTTCCCATAGAAAGCACTGACTCACACTTCACTTGTTCTGTAGAATATTCCAGAAAATAATTCAGTCCTGTGGTATATGTAGTTGTGACAGATTACTGATGGTTTTTGTGCAGGTATGTTCTGTAGCATTCTGTCTCAGTACTGGCCATTCTCTAAGCATATTGGACTTGCATATTGATTCACGTTGTGTGCTAGACTGTACACTTGATAAGCAATCCTGATCTATTCAGTGAGTTCAATGAATAGATAACAAGTCTAGGGTCATTATTGAATTATTTATCTAGATCAGGGCTTTTCAACCGGTGGTACGCGTACCACCTGTGGTACTTTGCCATGTGGCAGGTGGTATGCGACTGCTAGCCAAGTGTAGCAGGGGAGGGAATGAACCTAAGCAAGCCAAGCCTGAGGGAGAGGCAGCTGCATGACTGTCTGGGCTCAGCAGAAGCCCCAGGAGCCGGCAGGGCTCCAGCTGATTGGCTCTAGCTGATTGGCGTTCCAGAAGCAGCTCGGAGTTGGAGGTGAACTGAAAAAAAAGGGGAGAGGAGAGGAGAGGCTATAAAAGGTGGTTTGGGCGGGGGAAGGGAAAAAAGACAACAGAAAAGGTTTAATCCCTTTAAACAAATGTAATTAGTTTTACCCCCCTTTAATTGAGTCTGTCTATGGCTTTTAGAAAGTTTTTTTGAAGGTAAATAGGCTTAATTTAAAGCTAAAGCTTTTCACAATTGCCAGAGCCTTTCAGTCTAGGATTGCAACATTGTGATATGTGACATGCCTGAAGCAGCTCAAAGAGAAAAAAAACCCTAGAGTTTGTGTTTCTTGCTTTACACTTGATTCCTGTGTCTTTAAGGGTACAGGGAAGGGATTGGGGAGGTGCATTCTTACTACACTGTGGAAGAGCTCAGAAGAGAGAGAGGAAGAAGGGCTGACCAGCTAGCTCAGGAGTCTACAAACTTAGCAACTTTAAGACCTGTGGACTTCAACTCCCAGAATTCCTCAACCAGCCATGAGGGCTGAGGAATTCTGGGAGTTGAAGTCCACAAGTCTTAAAAAGGCCAAGTTTGAAGACTCCTGAACTAGCTGGTACTGGTGCATATTAATAAATATGGATAAATTCATCATACATTTCTCAGTGCAAAACTGAAAGTGATTCAGCAAAGGAACAGCCACCGAAGAAATTAAAACTGGTACTTTTTTTCTACAGTTTGTAATATTTTATTAGATTATAGAATAAAATACAAAAATACAAAAGCAAAGTAGGACACAGTGGGGAGGAAAAAGGGGGGGAAAGTGAGGGGGAGAAGGGAAAAAGAACAGACTTCCTCTGTTGCAGTAGAAGGAAGCATTAACATTGAACCTCAACTTTTTACTTTTCCATAATATTATAAACTAGCCATTTCTATAACAACAAATGAATCTAATCAGTAAAACCCAAAATCCCCCCCTTTTTTTAGTCATCACGTTTTTGACACCTTGCTAAGCCCTGGTGGTACTCAAATATTGTCATGTCCTAAAAGTGGTACAATCTGTGAAAAGGTTGAAAAGCCCTGATCTAGATGATGTTCATAGGTGTGGTGTCCCAGTGTAAGTCTGACTACACAAAAATATAGTTACTTTTTTCAGGAGATTGTTTACTACCTTCTACTCGTGTCAAGAATGTGCAACAGCATCTATGTGAAAACAATTGGGAATTGGGAAGTTGCAAATCTGTGTGTTTGGTCTTCTTCAGTTTGGTTATTGTTTTATTTTATTTAAAGTGACAGTCAAAATAATTCTGTGCCAGTCAGTAGGTAAAGCTATACAAAATCTGAGGAACAGGCATTTTTAGGAAAAAAAACATTGGTCTAATAATTGTTGTTGCCAAGACTCCAATCCATTAGCAATGTCAGTATAGAGATTATTTTTTAAACTGTTGAATTCTTAAAATTCTGAATGAAATAAACTCACAATGGAAAACCCTATTCTTTTCACATTTTGCCATTTTGTATTAGTCATCTGTTTTTATGTTTCCTTTGTGAGGTTATAGGCTCAAAGCAGAACATTTATTAGAAATTCTATAGTGGGATTAAACTGTTGAACAGAAAAAAATACAGAAAATCCTTTAAGCCATATTGGAGAGAGCAAGCATAAACATTTGCACTTAAGCATAAAACATATGGTTCTAAAATAGCATTTTTGGTTTTTCTGTCTTACAAAGAAATACACAGTCATTTATCTTCTTCCTTGATACTTGATATTTATAGTACTAAAGAAAGCACTGCATTGCTGTATTTAAAAAGTACAACTCCTGATTCACATGCTCAGATATGTATATAGAACACACGTCAGTGTGATGCAACCATCCCAGATTGTAAAGATAGAATTGTTTGAAAGTACTTTATTGATGCCCTGAACTCACACGATACCCATAACAGTATTAGGCAAAAGCAGTTACTGCTAGAACAGATGAGAAATGACAGCTTTGGAAAAAAAACTTTTTGATGAAATTGAATGAGGGGGAAGAAGAGTTGAATGATGATAATAATATTGTTCCTCAATTTTCATGCTTCGTACTCGTCTTTATGCTCTAGAACCCTGAGCAAGGGTATATGCCAAAGTCTTCTCTGCGACATTTTGAATGATTTGATTAAGAAATAGAAACAATGGTCAGTGGAATTTTTCATTATCTCAGAACCTCTATCAGAATTTCTTCTATAGAATATGAAAAAATATGGGCTGCAAAAGAGTCCATTTTGGATTTTGTTGTTGTTGTTCTTTGATTGACAATGGCAACTGTCTCAAATCTTTCTACCCAAATTTTGCAATATTTCAGGTTGTACTAATATATTTATATATTTAAATAACCACAAACTTTGTACATATTGTAAGCTGCACTTGATATGCATATTTAATAATAAACTAATATGTTTTAAATGTAGTTGAAAATCCCATAGTATTGTTAGCAGAATCATAAAACAATTTTGTTTTGTTTTTGTGGATTTGTTTTGTTTATGACACTCATACAATATTCTATTAGTATTGATTGGCAGTTTCCTAAAAAATACATTAGATGATTTTGGACAAATTCAAACTTGGATATCAGCTCTCTATTGCAGAGATTATAACACAACAAAACATTTGTTAGGTCTCCATGGTAGTAATATAATGGGAATGTGCATTATCATTCGTCCTATTTGCCATGGTTACCAAAAAGATTTGCTTCACCAAAAATGATAAATGAAAGGCAATCCAATCATACAGGGAGTTTATTTTAAAAAATTGGAACAAAAAGTTACATCTGTGCAGAAGATACTCGATTTATTCATCACATACACATGTATAATCAACAGTTTTTAACCAATTCAGACTAACAAAAGAACCAAATTGAGAAATGCTGCAAGATAGTAAGTGCTATTGGAAACTATAAATATTCTAAAACCTCTGTCTTAAGTGGAGAAACTGGGTAAGTGATATGCCTAGCAGGTGGTTGGACTAGAAGACCTCCAAGGTCCCTTCCAACATTATTATTATTATTATTATTATTATTATTATTATTATTATTATTATTATTATTATTATTATTATTATTATTATTATTATTATTATTTATTATTATTATTATTATTATTATTATTATTATTATTATTATTATTATTATTATTATTATTATTATTATAATATTCATTAAACATGAACCTCAGTCAACTGAACATTCAAATTGGCTGGCGCTGATGGTTGACACGGGTTGCTACCAGCATCCTAGGTGTCAACCAGGTATCTCCTTAAAATATAAGATGTTCCGAGTAGCGCAGTTTTTTGTAACATTGCTGGAGTTATTGCAGGAAGCTGCAGTTTCTTGATGTATTTTGCAAAGTTTTTGGACATAGTTCCCAGTGCCCCAATGACAATGGGTACCACTGTTACACGTTTCATCCATAATCACGCAGTTATTATTGTTGTTGTTGTTGTTGTTTGCAGTGGGGAAAGAAAATGTGCTACATACACCCTCTCATATACACACAGGCACAAAATAAATATTATTCAGAAGAGTGCCAGGTATTTGTGAAGCGGAAAAAGGAGTGAAGGAAGAGGAGGAGCCAATCAATTACTGCCAACTTGCTCACTCTTGGCAGTCCAACAGCTTTAGATAGGATTCAATATTGCTTCAATATTGCACAAGATAAATTTACAGAAACAGACAGTGTACCTCAAATGGCCATCAGATCTCCCACACTTTGCTCAGCTTCATATTCATAAAGCCAAAAAGCTGTCTGGGGAAAAATTACCACCAAAAAGTGAAGAAAATCACAAGAGGTTAGTCTAAAATTGCATAAAGTTGATGCTAGTCACTGCAAAATTATTAGCAGAATAAAATTCCAGTAACTATTAATTTTTTATTGTTCACTTCACTTTGATGAGTAAATAGTTCAGCATCCTGACAAGATAATGGGATGGGAGAGAGGGAATCCCCTTTTGTTCTTAATTGCAAGATCGCTGTGGCAAACATTGAAAAACAAAGGTTGAATGATGCCATCTTTAAAAGATTAGCATAATCTATTGCCGTTAAAATTATTTCTTAGTTTTGCATCAAAGCACAAAGCCCTTAATAAGGCCTTTTTTGAAGGAAAGAAGGAAGGAAGGAAGGAAGGAAGGAAGGAAGGAAGGAAGGAAGGAAGGAAGGAAGGAAGGAAGGAAGGAAGGAAGGAAGGAGATATAAATATTTCCGTTCCCCACATTCAAAGGATTACACTGATTTTTAAAACTTGATATGTATCTGAAATTTTGGTTCCAAAAAGATCATCCAACATTTTGGTTCCAAATTAGTAGCATTCATAATTCCATTTGAATTTACAGGGAACAAACGCCACCCTCACTAGCACTGCTGATGTCAAATAGAGAAACATCTGCTAGCAAACAATCATGCTCAGAGAGCATCCGAGGACTTCACAGTCCAACCCTGAGCTGCATATATTTTCTTCTATTGAAACAAATAAAATTCCTCAGTCAATCTAGCTAACACCAGTACATGATATATATGAAGTCACAAAAACTTACCTTTTCCCTCAGACTATCTTTCAAGTTTGATTTTCAGTCATATTATTTTATTTTGTATTTCCATATTATATTTCAGAAAATGTTCATATGTGTGTGTGTGTGTGTTTTAATTATTACCTGTTATTGTAATTCTATTTTTAATTGTAACCTAACTTAATATTTCTTTTAATGAGAAAATCAATAGAAATGTTTTAAATGAAGAAATATTTATCTTTTCAAATTGTCAATAAAATGCTTTTAGGATAGCCAAGATTTTTATTATATGTCCACTGAATCTGCTGTGATGCATATTAAAACTAAGACTATTGGAAGCTACCAAGAGACCAGAAAAAGAAAGAAAATAAAAGAAATTAATAAGAGATCATAAAAAAGGAAGTTGAGATTTTGAAGATGCTGGAACCCAATCGCCTATGTTAAAGACACAGCACAGAGTAATTTGATTAGCTCTATATATTTCATGTGAGGAGATATTTTAAAATTGGTGTTATGCATATCAAGGTGGGCTTGTATGATGTTATTGATATTACAGAACCTTAAAATTACAAAGTTATAAACAAAATCAGATATTTACCAGGTCACGAATTTCTCACACAAGTAGGGAAAAAAATCTCTCTCTGCCTATCAGGGTGGACAACTTTGAGACAAAGAAATGGTTTTAACTGAGTAAGACCGAATGGGACTGGAACAGGATTGTCTCTTCTTCCCTGTTTGTTTGTTTTTTGGGGGGGGAGGTTTAGTTGGGATGCTTGCTTGTTTTGCTGTTAACCACAATAAGCCTGTTTACAGTTATGTCCAGCTATATCCTGGATACCACAACAGAGAGTCAGGACTCAGCTTTAGTACTTTTAGCAAAGGTTATCAATGGATATTTTCTAGGCTTGTATCTGGAACTGTGACAGCACACATCATCATCATCTTTTTACCTGAAAATAGCCCTTGAACACCACACTATTTTATTACTGACAATTACAACATTATTAGGAATGGGAATATAAGTATAATTCTGCCCAATTTGTTACCCCAAAGCAAGTGAGAGTTGGATATCTCAGGAAAAATAAACAAATGTGGTAGGAATGGGTTACTTGAGAAGTATGTATTGTAAAACAAGAAAAGATGGGGTCAGGAATAAGCAAATGCTGAATGGTTTTAGACTGAATACAAAGGAATGAATGATAATAAAGCAGCTTAGTAAAATGGTTCGTACATAAAGAGACAACAAACCAGGGACACATAACAAAATCCAATATGTAAAGGCAGAATGGATGGACTGATAAAGAAGGGAAAGACTCGGAATGTTGTTGTCTTTTCTGCTAGAAGGGGGGAAGAGGAATGTGTGTGGGTATGCACTTATATATTTCTGGGTCAGAATAGTTGATGTATGAGAGGGAAAGGATAATTTCTAAGAACCTGAAAAAGAGACTTGAAGTTTTGAAGAACAAAAAGCAGTGTGTGGAGTGGGCTTTGGATGCAGCAGGGATGGTTTGTAAAGATGAAAAGTAAGATGAAAATAGTAGGAAATGTTTATTATCCCGTACATTTCATTGGCTTACTGTTTATTTCTTTTTTCATCACTTTGAATAAAGGTGACCATAACAGGGGATAGCATGATGGGTATGTATCAAGGTAATAAAATTTCTATAAAAAGATAAAAAACATTACATTTTGTTTATTTTCACAGTTGTTTGAAATGCCTAGAATGGAAGAGATGATAGCATTTTAAGGCTCATATTTTAGCCCTGATATTTCCAGTCCCATATCAATGGGTATTTTAAAGTAAAGTCATTGGAATGCTTTCACCTGTAGACTTGTAAAAGATTCCAAGCCAGATGCCTCATTTATAGCTGTAGGAATATCTCTGTAGCAAACAGAAGCAAGTAGGGGCAAAAGTCCCATAAAGGCGCTGAACTTGCCATGAACTTGCAGTCATTTGTTTAAGCCATGAATTGTCAACACATGTGGGGGGGGGAGCTCCTATTCAATGAAAAAGCAATATAAAGACAATGACAATAAACAGGAAAAAAGTGCTACTGACAATTCCAGTCAGATTTGATGGAGAGGCTGTTAAGCTATCAGAAATAGCAATGAAAGACAGGAAAAAAATGCCCCTGCACTACACAGTTTTATAAGCAATCATTCAGTACTCCAAGTAATGCAGGAAAGACAGGGAGGAAGAAAAATCCAGCAAGACAGATGAGAACTTATTTTATTCAAAATAAAACCAGGAGGGAAGGGAAGGGAATATTGCCTATAATTTGATACTAACAGGACACAACAGACTGGAAAATAAATGAAGCAAGGTTTTGGAAAAACATCTGACAAGGAGATTCACATTTTTCCTTCTCTCCATAGCCTGCCAATATCAGTTAAATTTAACTTCCATGCTGATAATGGAACAAAGTTATCCACCTCATCTGACCAAAGCAGGATAGCCCATCATTAAGTCATGTATGTGTTAAATTTCTTGGTCACTTTACTTCAAAATGTTTCTGGGCAGCTTCACAAAGTTAAAAAAGCATTATTATATGAAGAACCAGTAATTCTCTGTTGACACAACATATTTATAAATGATCCCTCTCCCAACTAAAAACCCTAACTGAAATATTCAATCTAAGTCACAGGGTGGGGGCAGACATGTTTTAACAATCATGAAGGTGGCAAGGTAGGGCCAGACTTTGTGGAGGGAGGAGCTATTCCAAATGACAGGTGCAACAATGGAGAAGACCCATTTCCTTGGTCCCACTAGGTAACATTCCTAAAAAGATCCAAATTGTGCATACCATAACCAAATAAAGATTAATAGATTTTTATGAAGGTGGTAAATTATTTCACAGGCCAAGGATTTTATTTATTTATATATCATATTTCTTAACTACCCATCACCTTCAGAGATGGCCATTTTTTTAATCAGGAGTTAATTTAATTAATATCATGATGGGTTTTTTGTCCTGGGTCTGCCTTTTTTGTAAGCTTGGCTTTTGCCAGAAGTGCATATGCATACAAATGTATACATCCAGGTGTGTCAATAAATACATCATGTATTTATTAGATTGGGACTGAATCTACAAGTTCGGTTTCAAATTGTGTTAACCATAGTTGGACAAGATGGGAGAGCTAGGTAAGTCAATATTTCTTTTTCTGTCTATTCTTCTTTTGGGATCAAATTTCATATCTTTCCTCATGAATATTGAAAAGTAAGAATAAAATTAATCATTTTGGAATGCTGCATACAGTAGTTCAGTACATTCTATATTCTACCTAACATCAACATGAAGCCATTGAAGAAGGCCATCTGTTGGTCCACAATCTGATGTCATCACCATGCTAAGGACACCCAGTTACATATCTTGACCTCAAAATGAATTGGTGATATCATAAATGTGCACTTCACAATTATTGATAAATTATTGATAAATCTTAAAGTCCATCAGAAGATAATGTGGTGTTTGGGGTGGTATAATATTTTATTTTATTTGAAAAAAAGTTAAGTATATGACAGGATGGGATAGTTAAGCATACATTGATGAATTATAGGAATCAAACTAGCTCCATCAAACTTTTTTTTTTTTTTTTCAAATTCCACCTTGATAAGCTTGAAGGACTCTGATTAATTTTCTGGGAGAACTTAACTTTTTTATCTTCCTCTAATGTATACATATAGCTTCTAAGAAGTTAATAAATTTCTTCATGATTCGTACAAACTCCAGAATACAAATGTGAAACTCAATAACTTGGCAATTATAAATTAAATCTCTTTCATGTGGGGGGAAAAAACCATACAAGACAATAACAATTGCAAATACAGTTGTTCTTGTTGTACCTTAAATAATATGTTTATAAGCTATTCTGCTCACACTTAAATTAGATTTACTGTTAATATTCTGGTGGACAAAATCTTATACAAACATAATTTGAATAACAAATGAAAAGAAAGAACAGCTTTGTCAGTAGACATGTTCAGATGCTGTTTGTTGCATTGCATGGCTATTAGTACTTTTATGTTATTCTGTCTTCCAGATTATTTATAGAAATGCAAAAAAAGGAATGATATTTCATGTGTGTAGATTTTGTTAAAAGCTTTAACACCTATCTTTTAAATTTTTTTAGAGATGATCTATTGATAATTAATGCTGGGTATTGTACAAAAAATGGGCCCAGCATGATCTCTTCTCTAAAATTATGTACAATTTTAAAAATTTGAATCATATTGCATGATTCCCCTGTTACACTTTTCAAAGCCCTGCTGATGGAGAACACTGGACTGATCATATAAAATGGTGCATTTTTTCTTGGAAAGATTACCAAAAAACTGATGGTATTTGGATTTGGAAAGATTCTTGGAGATGGGAGAGAGGGCAGATTAATAGGCTAACACTGTTGCATCAGGTGAGACCTAAATCAGTTAAATTTCTATGGCTAAGAGATCAGCCCAAGTATCATTTTTAATTTATTCCCATGTTGAATAAACTACATAATTTAACTTCCTCTCTCCCTACCATTGTTTCACTCATTCACCCCTTCACCAATGCATTATAGAAATATAGACTGATACAGCTAGACTAGCTAAAAATAAAATTAAGCTGATAATTTTAGGTTTGTTATTACAGTACAGTCTCACCCCCCAGAAAAAAGTTCCTTACTCAGCATGCCTTCCAACCCAAAGTACATCTTACAAGATTGAACAGCCACTCCATGGATTAATATTCAGCTTTGTGGTGATCAACAAAAGACAACCTTGCCTTGAGAAATAATGCATCAGGTATGTATTGTGGGGTCAGGAAAGATATGTACTGTGTTATGAAGTACATTGCCAACATTCTTTGTATGATTCATTGTGAGACTGAGGGTATATAGTTGCTGCTTCTCCAAGATAACAAAATATGTTTGATTAAAAAAGGTATATTGCCCTAATAGTAATATGGTGAATTCCCTTGTACTTCTACATGTCAGCATACTGAACAAAAACGGGTCAAAAGATCAGCAGATTTTTAATATCTTTTGTATGCACTGCCTTGGCAATCGATCATTCATTTCTTTGTGTTCACATAAGGTTTTGAAAAGACAAAGCATATTGCAAGAGCAATATTCAGCTTTGCTGGGTTATACTGATTTTTTGTGACCAACAGCAAGATAATTCACTTTTTGCTTCCAGGATAGGAAGTATCATTTTTGATATTTCTTTGGAATAGTTGCATTGTTGGATCTCAAGGCCAGGGTTTGTATAATTACTGAAAGAAACAATACTATGATAAGTTACTTGATAAATGTTTGTTACTAAGGGAACTGTCTTTTATATTCTCTAAAAGTAAAATATACTGACAAGTTTCCCTAGAAATAGTGCATGACCAAACAGGAACTATGCAATCCTTACCTTATAAGTTAAAAATACAATTTCCAAAAATAGCTTTAGGTTTCACCTTGTAGCTTTCTAGCTTCACCATCTGTGTGATTCAAAGAAAGGGAAGTATTATATTCAATACTTAAAATGTCACCAAATGACAAGCAAATTCAAATGGAATCATGAATGCTACTAATTTGGAGCCAAAATATTGGATGATCTTTTTGGAACCAAAATTTCAGATACATATTGTTGTTTATAATATAAATTATCGCAGCCTTTTTTCTTTTCTTCTTGTGATAATAAACATCCGACAGTGGTTTGTTAAAAGAACTGTGGTTTAATATACAATATGAAATAACAATATTCAGGGAGCATACAGAATACAAGGTAGTCAGTTTTATATATATAAACGGTTGAAGTGAGTTAAAGATTCCAACTGCCATTCCCCTCAGACACAGTCTCTTAAAGGGATACCTACCCCCCAAATACTCTGCTGACTCATTCTCTAAATATCACTTCTGCCAGTCAGCTAGTAAATTATAATTACCTTGACACATATCAAGTTTTAAAAATCAGTGTAATCCTTTGAATGTGGGGAACTGAAATATTTATATCTCCTTCCTTCCTTCCTTCTGCCTTCCTTCCTTCCTTCCTTCCTTCCTTCCTCCTTCCTTCCTTCCTTCCTTCTTCAACATTGTTCTTTTTATCCTCTGGCACAGAGAAAAGAGGAAAAATTGTTTTAATTTTTTTTGCATGTTATACTATACTTATTTAAGATAACCAAATACTATATCCAGCAGTGGACCAGGTTATCTGCAGGACCGCCTTCTGCCACATACCTCCCTTCGACCAGTCCGCTCCCACAGATTAGGCCTCCTCAGGGTGCCGTCGGCCGGACAATGCCGGCTGGTGACCCCCAGGGGGAGAGCCTTCTCTGTGGCAGCTCCTACCCTATGGAATGAGTTGCCCCCTGACCTCCGTACAATGGGGGACATACGCCTCTTCCGCCGAGCCCTAAAGACCTATCTGTTTCAAGAGGCCGGTCGGGCATAAATCTGAAACTTTACAATTTTAAATTGGGTATAATTTTATATTATTATAGTGGGTTTTAGGACAGGACAAATAATTTAATTAGTTTTGAATATTTTTAAATATTATGGTATTGCTGTTTTATTAATGTGCCTGTTCACCGCCCTGAGTCCCGCAAGGGAGAAGGGCGGTATATAAATCAAATAAATTTGAATT
>NW_015386522.1:333199-381652 GCF_001527695.2 Protobothrops mucrosquamatus
TTCTGGCTATTTTGTTGGCTTTATCCTCATTTGCCTTTGAAAATAAAAGTTTTCTTCCTGGAAAGTTAGTGGAGAGGCTGGCTTCTCCTGCACTTCATTCTCCCTTCCAATGGAACAAGAAGGACAAGCTTTGCCTTAAGGGAACAAAGACTGGTCATTTGTAAATTAGAAAATTGGCACAAAACAAATTGTGCAGAGTTTTTGGTTACAGTATGACCAACAAATGACTCTCATGCAACTGTGAACATTTTTGTTGCCAAGTTCCAGGAACACTTCAGTGCATTTGAACATGTGTGGTACTTTTGTGCTGAAGAAGGATAAAATTAAATATGGGTATCGCATCCCAAAGGTGCTTTTCAAGAGGCTTTCTTGTTTTTCTTTGAAGACATTTCGGTTCTCATCCAAGAAACTTCTTCAGCTCTGACTGGATGGTGGGGAATGGAAGGATTTATATTCCTTGTAGACAGCTGGTCATTTGCATTCTTTTAGAGATTCATTGAGGCCACTTGGAGGTTTATCTGTGTCCTCAGGATCACCTGAGTAGTGCAAATGTGTGTGGCGCCTTCTTGGCTGCAAGAAGTTTTCTGCCCTGTGTCCTTTCACTCTTGAAGACAGGTGCAGGCTGTTGGGGATGAGTCTGTGTTGTCTGCATTTCAAACTGAAGGACCAATGGTTCCTGTAGTCAGCAATGGTTTCTGGAAATCTTTTCATACTCCCGCACATTCGAAGGATGTTCATCCCAAAGCGCATAGCCAACCAAGAAGCTTCTTGGATGAGAACCAAAATGTCTTCAAAGATAAACAAGCAAGTCCAGTTGCCTCCTGAAAAAGCACCTTTGGCACAACCATGACCTGGATGAATGAAAATCGCCATAGACACATGTATGGAAGATTTATATGGTACAGTAGAAACTAAATATGGGTGAACTTCTTAGCTTCCAAGACTCCTAGTAAAAAGGGGGAAAGATAAAGAATTCTTTATTTTGTTTCAGTAATATCTGGAAGGCCAGTTGGCTTAGTTGTGGGATAGAGGGTAATATCTAGATGTAGAGAGTTTGATAAATGATCACATTTATAATTTCCTTTAGATCTAAAATTTCTGAACATCTAATTTTAACTAAATTCTATGTAAAAAATAAAATAGCATTAAATAATATTGATGCCTGATTCATTTCTAGCTTTAAGGACTATTCTTCACTTCTGAAAATTCCACCTAAATTTTCTTCTTTGGAACAAAATGTCAAAAGATTTTTTTTTACCCAGCTAAACTGAACGTGAATAGTTGCAAATATGGAGATTAATATTTAGCAAGATAAATAACCTCTTCAGTCCAGCAGAAAATTAATTGATTTCAAGATCCTCATGAATATAATTCAAGGAACTTTCATTGCCAAACAGAAAAATCTAACTGAACATTTTTTTAGTATATTTTATTAATTTTTTAGAATTGCTTAGTAAACAATGTGTTGTCTGGGTTCATATATTTAACAGTGAATTTCTTTAATTTCTATACTTTCATAATCAACATATTAACTAGAAATATTTTTCCTTGGTCCTCTCTTCTTCCATTAGTGTTCTCCTTTTACCAACATTAAGCAAATATAGTTCTTAATACATACAAATTTAAATATAAACATTTTTCTAATATTTAACAATAACATCAGTATGTAATGCCTTTTCTAATCAGCTTATTTTAAAAATATTTGGATGATTTAAACGTATGAAATATTTTGGATATTTAAATGTAATCAATTTTGAGAAAAATATAACTGACAAGAAATGTTTTGATTATTGAGGGGAAACTAAGCTTAAATAAGAGTTCTGAAAACAAGATCTATAGTGATTCTAACTGAACATTTTTGAAGGGCTGCTGTGATTGCTTTGAAAAACAGAAAGAAACATAAACAATTATGATATTTTCTCAGTACAGGTATTTCTACCTACCCCACTTCAGAGGGCTGCTTTACTGCTAGGACGCCCTGAGGGTTCTTTAAAATTGTATGGCAAGAATACTAGTGAAATGATTGAAGCCTGGGACAAGGGCCCCTTGACAGTCAACAGGAATGCTGATTTACCATCAGTTTACCAAGTACTTAGGAGCTCAGCAGCAGTACAAGGAAACAACAATCAACGACATGTCAGCCAGCCACACCACAAACAACTAAAAGCTATACAAAACTAGGCACCTCATAAATACCATGCATAGAATAGCCCACTGCACACATCCTGGATATTGAGAAGTTCCCTGAGGATGGGCTCCAGCACGAATCCGAAAAACAAATGGAAAAACAAATCTCTAATCCTGGTGACCAAATGAGATTGGATCCCACAACATTATCCTGGGGCACATAAAATATTCACGAGAATATTTTCTTTTTGCTTTTCTTCTCTTGTTTACAGGATTCTAAATGATGTGTCTCCATTAAGTCCAATACAAATTGATTTGCTTTTAGGGTTGAATTATTATTTTCTAGTTTATATTACATAGTTTTCTCATTAGCTCATTAGCTCTGCTCGTAATGGAAATCTGGGATGTAAATTTAATAAATAAGTAAACGCAGAGGGGGCTTTCCTCTGAAATAATGGGTTGCAGACTGGGATGCATATAAAAATCACTGTACAGGATAATGATAGAATCATTCACCCTAGGGCTAATCATAAAGCACTGGTGGATGAGTAACATTTTTAACCATATTATTTGAAAGCCACCCTGTAGCATGAAAGATTCTTGCCTTTTGTTTGCTCAAAGAGTTACCATGTTGAGACAGGAGACAAAGGAAGGTATCACTTTTTAAGATTGTACAAGGAAGAATTAGCAGTTTAACTGACAGCTGAAGTGGGGAAGCAATAAGGAAGTGAGAAAGATAGATATTTTGAATTTTATTTTTTTTAAAAAAGCAGTGCCTATTAAAAATATAATCAGATTATATTTTTAATTTGCCAAGTAATTGACACGCTCTGGATTATAAACAAAACAACAAGTTAATAATGTATCACGATAATTATCATGGGAGAAAAACCCTAATGTATTAAAAATAATAATAAAAGCCACTTTCCAACACAGCAGAAGGCACTTAGAAATTATCAGCCAATTAACTTCTACACTATGGCATCAGAGTAACATAAAACCCAATTGTTATTAGCAAATCTTATGCAGTTATGTCACCTTCCCTCAGAGTCCATATTTCTAGATTGAGTGAATGTTTCCTATATGAGACATAAAGAAAGATATTTCTGTATTATGTGATTCCAAGGCTCTACAAAAAAAGTCACAGAAGTGTTATTTAATAGTATTTAATATTCAAGAAATGATAATAAATCAGTCAATTTATTAAACCTGAAAAAATGTCCAGACTTAATTTGTTCTGATGTTGAAGATGAGGGAAATGGAATTTCAAAACTACTGGAGAGCCCAGATTTAGAAATGTTAGCATGATAACCATGTCTTGGGATCCTATTACACCTATTCTAATTTCTCAGACAGACATTTGAAATGTTATACTACATTATTCACTCACTAAATTAAAGCAGATCTCAAAACCAAGGACTATCAGTTACAGGAGGTGGCTTAAAAAACAAAGTGGCAAAAATTTACACTTGATTCCCATTGACTTCTGGCAACTTTCCATGGGATTGGACCCAATGGCCATGCTGAACTTTAGGCTATTATATTGCAATCTTTTCTATTGTATCATTATTATTTCTATTGTATCATTCTATTTTATCATTACTTCTAAGGTCCTACCCCCTGAAGGAAGTAATTCAGAGCTGAATCAAAGTAAACATAATTGCATTTCAGACTGGGTCCAGGTGGAAATACAAAATATATCTATATATTTATATACATACATACATACATACATACATACATACATACATACATACATACATACACACACACTAGGATGCTTCTTTATTAATGGAGATACTTTTAATCACTGAGATGAACAGTGCATCTTACTTAATTGAATAAACATTGTGTTCGTACATTTCTCTGTGAAAATTCCATGCTGGTTCCCAAATATACTTCAACAGATATGCATTATTAAACACTAGAGTATTTCACATAATAGGTAAAAATCTGTTTTCATATCTGAAAAAAGAAACAGATCAAAATAAAAGTAATTTGACATAAACTACAAGAAATGTACTGATATAATTTTAGTCCATTGTTAATATATTCCATCTGTACTGTGGATATGGATAGTTTTTGGAGTAAATTGCTTTACAAAGGATGTAAACTGTCACATAGATAAATAGCAGGAATCAACAAGAAAGCCAACCTAAAGGATGTCCAGTACTAGGAAATATCTAGCTGATGAAGATATAACATCAAAAGGGATTTTATATTTACTGTACTATACTCCCAAGAGATGCTTAGACACCCACCAGAATTAAAACATAGGGTCACTGAGTTAAAAACAAGAATCTACAATGAGAAATATATGTCAAACTTCAGAGATTTATTCAGGTATCCAACAGCATATCAGTACTTATGAAAATGCACCATGCTCTCCATTAGGGTAATCTGATTTGACCTCTATCTTGTGGTACAGAATAACGATTGATTTCTTATGTTGCTAAGAATTTTTTTCCCTATGTCCCATCTAATTCATGCTTACATTGCTGGCCCTTTAGAAGTTTAGCAATCGGTATTATGAAGCAGCAGAAAGAAGGGTT
The DNA here is from genome assembly GCF_001527695.2 of Protobothrops mucrosquamatus. Classification (NCBI taxonomy): domain Eukaryota; kingdom Metazoa; phylum Chordata; class Lepidosauria; order Squamata; family Viperidae; genus Protobothrops; species Protobothrops mucrosquamatus. Next base: position 337,879 of record NW_015386522.1, read on the forward strand.
GATTTTATTAAAGATGGGCACTTCCCTCTTTCAATGATTCTGAAATCAATCCAGGCCTCTTTGATTATTTTCAGATCTATTTGTATGTCAGGACAATGAGTTTGGACATGTTTACATGTTTGTGAATCAATAGAGTCTGCAGAGAACCATTAGGTAATCAGCACTTTTCCTTTCTGGCAATCACTCGGTATAAAGAACTGTCAGCCAGCTAATGCTTCTTCTATTCCCCACAGGTCCATTGCTTAAACTTACTTCCCTTCCCCACCTTTGCAAAACTAAAAAATAAATATATTGGTAATATATTTCAAATTGTCTAACTCTGCTTCATCGGCATTTTGCCCTTAGGTCCTTCTCCTAAGCATGCCAGCATTTTGCTATGATGGGACCCCAGAAGGAGGGATTTGGAGTAAACCAAGTTTCTTCTACAATAAGAGCACATAGATCTAGTGCAACAAAACACTGTCTTTTCCAAAATGCATTGTTGCCTTTAAAATGACATTTCTCCAGTCAGATAGAAAACCTGGCACAAGGACATATCGCAACTGCTTCAATTGCAAGCTTCAGGTAATTACAGATCAACAGTGATCCCATAAGCATCAGGCCTGCTGCTTTTATTTGGAAAACTACAAAGATTATTAAATAGTGCCATGTAAGAGAACTTTCTAGGCACATGTAATGTTTGTATGTGTGTATTTTTGTGTGATCTTGCAGGGTATCAGATGGTAAAAAAATGTTTTAAACATTTCACAAATATAATTAGATAAGAATTCTACAAATCTGCTACATGGCAATGTATGGGGACAAACTATCACAGTAGTGAAACTCTTTCTAAAGATAAGGAAATAAAATCTAAAACAAAAACTACCATTTCTTGAAAACAGAACAAAGGGCTTTGATTCTGAATTATGAAGTGCAAAGCAGAAACTGAACCTCAGAGGCACTGTGTATTGTTCCAACATAAATACAGTAATTTGCCCATGAGAAAATATGGCACTGAATTTTTGGAATTTGATCATTATCAGAGAAGGATACATCCATAACACCCACTACATTTACATGAGGAAATGGTTTTTGCCACCTGACCTCAATTAGCTGCAGTGGCTTCACTGCTGATATACTTCCATGCGCTCTGGCCAATTGAAGGATTTTGGTGATTGTAAGCAGCAAGTCCCTTGGAGATTTAGAGATTTCTATTCCTGGCCTTGTTGTTTCAGCTAAGCATTGGATCATAATACTGCTTTACAACGCCTTAGTAAGACCAGTGGTGGGATTCAGCTGTTTCGCACCACTTTGGCAGAACCGGTAGCTAATCTTTTGTTGCCCAGGCCCAGAATGGATTTCCGGAAGTGGTATCCACACAGAGAACCAGTTGTTCACATATTTGAATCCCACCACTGAGTAAGACCACACTTGGAATACTGCATCCAGTTTTGGTCACCACAATATAAAAAAGATATTGAATCTCTGGAAAGAGTGCAGAGAAAAGCAACAAAGAGGGCTGGAGGCTAAAAACATATGAAGAACAGTTACAGGAATTGGGTATGTCTAGTCTAGTGAAAAGAAGGACTAGGGGACAATGATAGCAATGTTCCAATATTTGAGGGGCTGCTATTAAGATGAGGAAGTTAAACTATTTTCCAAAGCACCAGAAAGCAAGACAAGAAACAATGGATGGAAACTAACCAAGACAAGAAGCAACCTAAAACTAAGGAACTATTTCCTAATGGTAGAACAATTAACCAGTGGAATGGCTTGACTTCAAAAGTTGTGAGTGCCCCATAACTGGAGACTTTCAAGAAAAGACTAGACAGCATTTGTGTGAAATGATATAAGGTTTCCTGTTCGAGCAGGGGGTTGGACTAGATGACCTCCAAGGTCCATTCTAACTCTGTTATTCTATGTACTAAGAATTATTGTTGGAAAAAGGCACTGCTTGCTATTAATCTTTGTTTACTATTTGAAAAATGTTTAATTCAGCTAATTGTCACCAGCCAAGGCAGTTCATGATGGGAAAGATAAGGGCCATGCAATTTAAATTGGCTACCTCCAGGAGTCCTGTGTCCGGGGTCAGTATAATGGATAATGACAAAGAGGGTAGAACTGCTCATTTCTATTTTTTCATCTGTCTTTATTAAGAGTACATGATGTTAGTCATCCAGAGTCACATGGTGAGTGGACAGCCATACAAAACTGAATGAATGAATGAATGAATGAATGAATGAATGAATGAATGAATGAATGATAGTTACCTGTTGAGATGAGTGGTGAAGTATGATCATCAGTCCAAAATGAATGTGTTGCACAGACTAACTTTGCTTTCTGATAAATCGCTGATTTTCGATTTGTTAGGGAAACCATTTTATGGCTAGAAAAGCTTCTATCATGAGAAATTTTATATCAATTATTACTAAATTCCAAATATACTCACTAGCCCAGAGAAGGAACAAGCAACTGTTCCTGTTCCTGCTTTATTGTTTTCCCCCCTAACTGGTTGGTAAAATAGACAACATGGATTCAAAATGATAGAATAATATATACTTCATATATGGAACATATAAATCATCAAAGCTTATTATGTGGTGGAAAACCCATTTAGCAAATGCTGATCACTGGAGAGAATCCAAACCTATTTCTATAAGTAGCAGGTTACAGTGACTTACAGGACTTTTACAACAGAAAGTACTAAGGGCAAGAATCTCAAGATCACATACATTTCATTATAGCCGCATGGATGGGCCCAAACAGAATTGTAAAATTTTAAATATTTTTATAGGTATAGTAGCTCAGGACAATGATTAAATTAGTTTTTCCTACTGATCAATTGGAGAAAGCATTGGTTGCTTTGTAATTATGTCTGTATTATTTTAATATTCAGAACAAAAGGCAGGCAGGCATTCGGCTAACTTCAATGACATGGACAGACTGAAAAGTAGAAACTATTATCATGTGAAGGTGCCCAAAGCTAAATAAAACAAGCCAATTAACAAAATGGTTTAGTCCACACAACATGCTAAGATATATGGTGATTTGGTTGATTCTGAATCACCTATTTTGGTATATCAACCATGGTTTATTGCTTGACATTTTGGCTGCATTCAGCGTTGATTTCCAAATGTTCATTTCTGTGTGTGTGATATTTATCTTGAGAAATAATTTGTAGGTTTGGCAAATACATTTTGAAAGTAATAATTTACTTCATGGGCAAATAAAATAAGAAAGCAAAACCATCCTAAATACTGTACAGCACAAGTTCATGTTATTAACAAACAAAAATAAGGTTTGAAATGGAATATTTATCGCAGTCTATTTCATTGAACTATTCTTTCCTGTGTCAGAAAAAAACTAGCTTTAGAACTGAGAAGAGATGAACAATACATCTGAATTTGAGAGGAAAAAAATGTGTATATCCATTTTAATGGAGAGAAATGTTTATTTTTTTGACAAATGACTATTCTAGTTTTCTTCTTCATTTTCTTTCAATTTAGAGTACTAAATCCTTACCAATAATGTATTTGAATTTTTTTAAGTTATAAAGACATACAAAATGGTACTTCTGAAATAGAGTAACAAATTTTAACATCTCTTCAGGGAAAAATAAAGCAATTTCAGATAAGAAAGCACAATTCAATATTGTTTGTTATTGCTTACTATTTAGAGGCTTGAAGAACCATATGCATATGAAATTGTTAGTTCTGGTGATATTAAACTAATGTTTCATTTTTATTTCATAATTATTTTTTAGAAATACAAACCTTCTGTGAACCTAAAATAATGAAACAAAATAGTTTAACAAAATAGTTCATCATCTCTACTTACATCTTTGTTAATTTTTCTATCCAATGCATTTCTGAATATTATTAGAAATACAAAATGAAGGTGTGGCAAACTGTTATCTGTATCTATACACTACCAAAATTCTCACTGTCATAACTTTTACCTAAGCGAAACAGTGCATCATAGACCACAATTTTTGAAACAAGGTACCTCAAATTGGCTAATTTACAGAATGCATGCAAAATTCAGAACCCAGGCTTTCTGGGGAATTAAATTTGGGGGAAGTGATGGCTGCTTTAGTGCTACTAGCTGGTGCTGTGGCTAGTGGGCTGTTGCTGCTATGTGATATTCATTTTCAATTTTCTGTGACAGTTTCCCTGCCACTCTTGCAATCCTTCATTCCCCCACTCACTCAGCTGCAAGGAATTAACTCATCATGTGACTTTTAAAGAAGCAATAACTTTTAGGTACATGAAGAAAGACCTGGATATTGTTATTGCTTTATGTGTCCCTTCTCTGGCACACAAACATATACATGTATCTACATTCCATCTTTGTTCAGGAACTCAAGGCACATACATAGTGCTCCATTCTCTGTATTTCTTCCCAACAATTCTAAGGAGGTAGGTTGGGCTAAAAGTCTCCAAATGAGCTGCTATGGCTGCAGATGGAGTAGAAACTGGACCTCTCTGGTGTCAGTCAAATACATTAGTCACCATATTTTAGTTTTTTTGCCCATCCTGTTTCACTTTTTAATTGCTTCCTGCTCTAAAACTGAGTGTAGACCGGCCTCACCATAGCCTCAGGAAGTCATATGGTTCTATTTTTAAACTGGGTCCACCTTCTCAGTGGAAAAGCCAGCAGGGATTCTAAATTGTTCTTAGGTGAAAATGACAATGTACGACCTTATGGTAAAATTAAATTAAATTAAATTATCAGCATAATTATACCATGTGGAAAGACAGGAGGGATGTCATGGTCAAGAGATGATATAAATAACAATTCTGCTCATGCCTACACATGACTACTTTGGTGTGATCATGTGTAGGAATGTGCAGAATTGTTATTTATAAAGAATCTATTCAATCTTTATTACTTGTAATGCAGATTTTATCTCTTACATCTGAAGTTCAAAGATTGTGAAATGGAGAATTTTACTCTAATATGATTATTCCTCATATATTTAATATGTATGTCATATGTATACTTATCTTTCCTTTCCAAATTATTTCAATAACTATTGAAAACTTAGTGACGTAAACAAATAAATGAATATAATAGAATAAAAGACCTATAGAATTCAATAGAGCAAAGCAAACTGGTATTCCCAAATTTTAAGTTATATTACCATGCCAATTGGTTAACATAAACTATAATTCTTACAGCTTAGAACTTTCAAATCAGACTTTCTAACTGTCTGCACAAAAATCTCTGAATTGATACAAACAGAAAAAAACAATAATCAATGTAGCAAATCTATAAAATAAGTACAGGGGAAAAATTAATCCAAATTTTTTCATCTTGTTTAATTAATAAATATTTATTTTTATGAAGAGGAAAGCACAGAGAAATGTCCTCATTTAGAGTTCGAGATTTGATTATTAATAAGACAAAGATATTTTTTTTAAATGAGATTCTTACTTCACAGTGGCTTAGTCCACCTGACTGGTTTCAATATCTTCAAATAAGTAGCATGGTATTAAAAGAATTTCTAAAACAAGGGGGAGCCTCTAGAGACTTGACTGGATTTAAAACTCTTATATAACTCACAGCATCTGGAAGACCTTATTTATAAATTGCTGGTGAAGTATGACTCAGAGATCAAACCAAGTAAAAATTTTATGGTTAAATGGATATAAAATTTAGGTGCAGTAATATATGGGAAATAGTAGTATAGAACTCAAAACAAATTTAGCAAACAAGCAATTCTCCAAATCAGTTTTATTACACAAACATTCCCCACCTATATTTATGTTGTTATAGTGCAGTGAAATATAGTTCTCCATCTTTTTGTTTTCAAATAGTGGTAAAAGGTAAAGGTAAAGACTCGTGCAGGGCTCTATCTATGACAATTTTTTCTATTGTTAACTTTTGCAAGGTTTTATACAATAGTTCTCATTTAACTATTCCCTTGTTTATCAACTATTCACTTGAACAATGATAAAAAATGAACTTTATAAACAATCCTTACATTTATGATCTCACAGAAAAAGAAAGCTGAGTAAGATTGTAGGCACATCACAGTTTCATTTAGTGACTGCTTTGCTTAACAACAAAGTTGCTGGTCCCAACTATGATCGCTAAACAAGGACTACCTGTATCAGCCAGAGTGCGATGTTTATTTATTATTTAGCCTATACTGACATTCTCACCATGAATGCATTTGATTCATATTCTGACATTTTACCCAGCCTGTACTCAACTTACAGTTCTGCGTTGTTCTGCAAAATTGGTAAGGTTGTTTCTAGAAGACAGGATCAGGGCAGCAAAATATGAGTAACTGACTCAATTGATTCCTTTCTTTGTATAATTTTATTAAATTTCTGTAAAATACAAATGAAAATAAAGAGAATATGAATATGGGGAAGGGAAAAGAGGAAAGAAATGGATGGTGTAGGAGGAAAAAGACGAAAAAAGTATTAACTTCCAACATTTTTCATGCAGTAGAATAAAAATATTATGGTACAGTCTCAACTTTTTACTTTTACATACTTATTAAACTAGCCATTTCTATAACCACAGACTTACCTAATCAGCAAATCCCAAAGTCAAACTTTCATTTTTTCTCTCTCAAGCACAAAGTCTAGAAGTTGTTTTCAAATAGAAACAATACTAGATGTATTGTTTTCTTTGATTAAAGCAATTAATTTGGCCATCTCTGCAAGCTCCATCAGTTTTTCCATCCATTCTTCTATTGATTAATGTATCTTTCCATTTTTGCACATAAAAAATTATTGCTGCAGTCAACATATACTGTTCCAGACTTTTTTTTCCAAGTTCCTTGTCTAGTAGTCCTAAAAGAAAAGTCTCTGGCTTTAATTTTATATTCATTTTAAGAATCTTCAGCATTAAAATATGAATCTGCTCCAATATTTCTTTGCAGTTGATCCCTTCTTTTAAGGTGCCCACCTTAAAAGAAGGGATCAACTGCAAAGAAATATTGGAGCAGATTCATAGGTGGATGTTTTAGAAGCATAGTGGGCATAGTATTAAGTCTAGACTATTAAAGAAGCAGTTGGCTAGGGTAAATCATCTTGTACATAGACCACTCCTATAATAGAAGGAGACAACTAGTCTTTGATCTTCTTGTAAATCAGAATCAAACACCCAAAGTATTATCTCCAATGACATTTCTTGTACACTTCTGAAGTAAGAATTAAACTGAAAGGCCACAATAACTTAAATCTATGTCCATGTTTTTCCTCCAGAAGGAAATAATTTTTCAATAATAATTTGGGACAAGAGATCATTCCACAGAGACTAGAGAACAGGCAGGAACCTTCAACCATAGAAGCTAAGCAGGAACTTTGGATCAGTCACTGTATCTTGCTGATCTACCTCGGTATTACTGTGGAGAAAATTGGAGGAAAAGTATATGATGTAAGCCATCTTGAGCTCCTAGAAAAAGAACAGGATATAAATCTATCAAATAGATAAAGAGATTGTGTATCATCCAACCACATAACTGAAAAATATGTTGTGCCTGATAAGAAAGATAAGTATCTTTTTCTGAGAATATGTGCCAAATTTCTATTGTTTTGTTTTGTTTTTAATTCAGTGGAACACTTGATTCTCAGGAAACATAAGGTATCTGTCATGTATCTGTGTTATAGCTGCCTCTGGATAAACACTGAGTTTAAATTTCAGTGTTATTTGTTTTGGTATAAAATGCAATGCAGAAACACAGAACTGAAATAAATCGTCAAGATAAGAAGTTCATAGGCCATATTTTGGCAAGGAGATTCAAGTTTCTGCTTGTCTTAAACGTGGCTCCCCCAATAAGTAAGCTAAAACACTTTTTTGTTACTGTTTCATTCTAATCTGTATTTTATACTGTTTCAGGGCAACAATGGTCACAAATGAAAAGCTTACCAGGTATGTACAAATTCCAAAGTCATCTAAATATAATATCTCTTCATTTTAGCTAAAGAGAACACCACAAGATTCAGCACTAGTAAATGTAACAGAAGGCCCCCTGGCATTAACATGTGTTTAAGAAGTGAAACCATTTAATGGTGCCTATGGGAATCAATGCTCCATCTCCATTGCTCTGGATGATGCCACTTAAGAAAGTCGCTGTAAAAAACCTTTACATGAACTGAACCAACTTTTAATTCATCCTGAAATATTTATACTTATTTATTACCATCTGGCCAAACTCCTGTGCATTCTACAATGAGTGTGTACATGGCCGTATTTCAAAAAGTGATTATCAATGATCTCCTTAGAAAGTAGGAAAATGCTTTGAAATGGCATTGTGAGCAAACCAAACAACTTATAAGCAAATTAAACTACACATTATGGCAGTAAATTTGATTTGAATTTTGAAGTATTATTGAATTTAGTATTAGTTGAGGTCTGGGTAAGTTTCCCACAATGAAGAAGTCTGTCTATAAATCTCAGCCAATAGCCATAGACAATTAGCTCTTAATTTAATCAGTCTCTTAGGTTTCCTGCAAGAATAAATGCTGTTCTTAATTATTTCAAGGAAAGTTATATAAATACAGGCTATATTGATAGAGTGTTGTGTTTTACAGCTCCCATTATCACCATCATCATAATTACTATTGAACCGACCCAATGGTACCTCAGATGTGTAACTTTTGTAACACTCAGGCATCAATCTACTTTAAAATCTAGGAACTAACAAGGAATTTCTGCTTTTGCAGAGTCAAACTGCTGACGCCCTTTTTCTAGCCTATTTTGACACTAGCTTTTGTGCCCCTTTCCATTTTACTTTTTCTTTTGTACCTCACTTGAATTTTTTTATGCACCAAATACATATTTGTACTGATATCGTCACTTATTAAAGTAGCACCTTTTGTTCATTGTGATTATTATTAAATGCTTTTTTGTTTATTAAAATGAGTCTTTTTACAAGTCACAGAAATCACATGGATATCATATTGATAATCAAACAATTTATCTAATTTGCCCTATATTTCACATAACAAAATGGTTGTAAATAAGTAACTTCAAAAAACAAAGTAATTCTGATTTAGGCTTTAACTAAACTCTTATAGAGTACGTGATATGCATCCCTGAGTGTTGTATGTTCTCCTACAGTCATCTTTGAACCTCCTGAGATTTCATCTGATTTCTCTGGCTATTCCTATTGACTGTTGTATGTTTTCCATAACAGAAACTCTACCCATAGGAAAGACTGAATAATAAACCCCTAATGAAAAAGAAAACAGAGAATACATAAAGCATCTCCCTGGCATGGTTTTATATAATTTGAATGACAGTGTCTATGGAGATTCTCAGTCACCCAGGTCATGGTTGTCCCAAAGGTGCTTTTTTCATGAGGCAACTGAACTTTCTTGTTTTTCTTGAAGACCTTTCGCTTCTCATCCAAAAAGCTTCTTCAGCTCTGACTGGTTGGTGGGGAATGATAGGATTTGTACTCCATAAAGATGACCAGTTGTCATTTGCAGCTAGCTGGTAATCCAAATGACCAGCTGTCTGCAAGGAGTATAAATCCTGTCATTCCCCACCATCCAGTCAGAGCTGAAGAAGCTTTTTGGATGAGAAACGAAACATCTTCAAGAAAAACAAAAAGTCCAGTTGCTTCATGAAAAAAGCACTTTTGGGACAATTTGAATGACAGAGCTAAATAATGTAGAAAGAGAGCCTACAGTGAAAAAGAGAATCATTCCAATTTCAACTAAAAAGACAGTTTATTAATTATTAGGAAAATGGAATCAAAATACATCAGTCAATGACTACTACGTCTTCTTGAATAAGATATTTATTGATAGTTACTAAGTCACTTAAAGTTTCATTATGAATAGAGTTTTGGCCAGGTCATTCTGCAGCTACTTTGGTGCAGAGTGACAGTGGCCATGTGATTCTGCTGATTCTTACAATGTTTTGTTTTGGATATTCTTTCTAGGTCAGAGGGATAAAACAAAAATAAACAGAAGACAGCAACTAATGGTCAAGGGCCATAACCTGCCATCCTGATCTTCTGAAGAACTAGAAGGAGCTTCCAATGATACAATGACATCTCTGAAAGGATAAAACTTTTAAACCAGTTTGGGGATTTTGCAAAGATACAAGGATTGGAACATGCTAAGGAGGGCATTAGAGTACAAGAGTTTTCATCCTCATCTTTTTTTTTAAAATGCCCTTCCCCCCACCCCCCAAAAAAGAAAAAAACTATTTTCAGGTATGTTTTATGTCCTGGGGGTTTAAAGGTGAGAACAGAACCAAATATTCTTTTAAAATGTAGAGAATATCTTGTTTTGTATACTTTGATCATCAAAGTGTAAAAGACCATATTTGGCCATCTAGTTCAAGAAATTGCAATGAACATTTTATTGCAGTGTTAATTAAACATTTTTGAAATGACATCCTCTCAATACTAGCTCAGACATCAAGCTAATTATGACATTTTGAGGTCCAATATGTATAGTTTTGTTATCTGCACCAACTGAGCCTCACAAATCACTAAGATCTATAAAGCACTGTAATGCTAGTTCAGATGTTAAGGTTACTAATAACAAAAAGGACTAGGTTAAAAATTAACGATTACAATCCTAACTTGAAGGATTTTCACAAGCCACACTGAGTAAAAAAGGAATTAATTCGGGCTTTCTTTGTGCTTAAATCGCACATCTAGTTACTGTATTATAATCAATTAGCAAGATATATCTTTATCAATTCACTATTTCCCAGATTCTGATAGCTATAACGCTTGATAATATCTGAGGTCAAAAATATTTTATAGCCTTTTGAAAAGAAAGAGCTTATTTCGTTTTTATATATATGGAACCAATGCCTATTGTAAGCTAATATTCAAAGATATGTTTCAGTAACTTGTGTAAATCAACAGACCTAGCTAGTCCCTGAAAATATCTGAAAATGGATGAGCCATGATTTTACCCATGCCAAAGAATGCTAAGATCAGTACTGTGAAAGGATAATAATATGGTACTAAACATAATGAAATATGATTGTAACTTTAATGCCTGTAATTGATTACCTTTCAGATTTCCTCATAAGTTTAAAATGAGTTGATTTTACTAGAAATATATATTTATATTTTATATATTTGACAGCAGCCAAAAAAGCTAATGCAATCCTATGTTGCATTAACAGAGGGATAGAACCAAGTCACATGAAGTATTAGCACCACTTTATAAAACCTTAGTAAGACCACACTTAGAAGAGAGATGTTTAGTTTAGTGAAAAGAAGGACTAGGGGTGACATAATAATAGTGTTCCAATATTTGATGGGCTGCCACATAAAAGAGGAGGTCAAAATTTTTCAAAGCATCAGAAGGCAAGACAAGAAACAGTAGATGAAATCTAATCAAGGAATAAGCAATCTAGAACTAAGGAGAAATTTCCTAACAGTGAGAACAGTTAACCAGTGGAACCACTTGCCTTCAGAAGTTGTGGGTGCTCCATTATTGTAGGCTTTTAAGAAGAGACTGGGTAGCCACATGTCTGGAATGGTATAGGACATATCCCAAGGTAGGTGGAAAGGATGAAGTTGGGCAAGAGGGGGAGAGGGGTAATCAGAAGCCTAGGAAGGAATGCATCCACTCTAGCAGTCAACAACCAGATAAGGCAGAAACAGTACCAAATAAACAACGAAGAGGGAAACAATATCCTAATCAAGTAATCACCAAGAAGAAAGCCGCATCCCCAGCAAGACTGGCAGGACAAACTACTGTAAATAAATAGCCAACAGATCTAACTGGTAATNCAAATAGCACCAAGAACCCAATGGGTCAACCCTGAGCTACATACATTTTTTTCATTTAAATTCTTGAAAATATACAGATTTTTTTAAAGGTAGATTAAAAATGGATTCACAATTGTAGAAAGTTTTTTGTTGTATTCACAGATACTGTATGGGAAGACTCAGAACTCTTTGTGGCTAGAATTCTGATCATCTGTAGCAACAGGACAAGCTCCAGAGCAGCTATTGCAGCCTATCACCAAAACCTTGTAAAGACAGACAAGTCATTTTTATAAAATACGGATAGGTGCTTTTAACTTAGCTAAGCAGTACATTATCACACGGTGTTGCCAAGACAACAATATGCCCAGACTTGGAAGAGAAAAGCACATTTAGCACATGCAGGTGGAAGAAAATTTCCAGTTCTGTAGCCCAGAGTCTTATTCATCTTTGAAGATCTGGAATAGTTAACAAAAGCTCCACTGAAATATTTGGGATTACATTTCACAAGTAGGAACAAAGATGTATTTCAAAATAATTACCCCAAATTCTGGAAATAAATGAAAAAGATTTTAAAAGGTAGAAAAATTTAAAACTCTCCTGATTAGCATCAGTTACAACTGTTAAAATGAATACATTACCTAGGTTTTAAAAAAAAAAATTCAAATGGCATCAATCTTAATCCCAGAAAAAAAAATTGCAAGGTTGACAAAAAACAATTAATAAATTTACTTGGAAAAGAAAAAAAACCTAGAGTAAAATAAAATATCTTACAAAATTCAAATGTAGAGGTGGACTTGCTCTCTCAAATTTTAAATTATTTTACCGTGCCAGTTGTTTGTCACAGATAGCTGAATGGATAACATCCATGATTGGTATATTTACAGATTTCTGAAAGAATAAAAAGCAACCTCAAGAAAGAAGAATTTTTAAGACAAATGATAGAATTTTAAACATTTGTACCAAACAAAGACTACCTATTAGCATGTGTGCATAAATTGTTATTAAAATATAACACAGAGACAAAACAAGAAAAGACCACATGATAAAGTGGATGCAAAATTTGAAAAAAACAATTACATTATAACAATGGGTAGATTTATTTAAAAACTCAAGTGAAATTTACCCCAAGCTATAATTTAAGGAAAATTGACATAACAATTTAAAGATGGTTCATAGCCCAATCTATTACTGCAAAAACAAGTAAATCATATAATAATAAATGTTGGAATTATTGCGATCTTCTACCATAGTTGGTGATCATATAAAAACTTGAAAGTCACTGAAAAGAAATATACAATTTTCTCCCCCCAAAATGCTAAAATAAATAACTATCCTGTTATAAAAATGAAATAATTTCCTGGGAAATTAGAGTTTATAGGAATTAACATGGGAATTTAATTTAATTTAATTAAGAATGGACTAGAAAAAGAGCAATATAAAAGGGCATGTGAGTTTTATCTAGATTCTATTGCTCCTGTTCAACAGGAACAGAATTTTTCAGTCAGGAATTTTGTTTTATCTGTCCTTGAGAATCTCTGAGAAAGAGATATTCTTCACCTGTAAGAGTGAAGATTGTTGCTTTTCAGAAGAATGAACTATTCTAACTATCCCATGATCTTGTATGTGTCAGTTGAGTTTCCAGATATTACATTTCTTGAAACTGTGCCACAATCCATATGATTATCTGTAAAAACATTTTTTTTTCTTATTCCTAAAAAATCCAGAGGTGAAAACCCATACTGGAACATTTCCTTGCTACTTGAATCTAGACTGAAAACAGTTAATCAGTATTAAAAGTTCAAGATCTGATTCAGAAAAGTCTGTTTAAGCTTCTTATCTCTGTGGGGTACAGTATTTGATTCACAATCAGCAACTTGAAAAAAAATCCCAGTTGGATTCAGAGCCTCAGAAGAATAAATTAAATTTCTATGTTATGTTCCACAAAATGTAGGAGTTGTGCCAAAATTTGGTGACAAAAAGTTTGGTGACAAAATTTGGATAATGCCATGCTGGATAAACTTCATGAAGCAAAGCAGTTTAGTCCTATTTCACATGATTGTTACACCAAAAGTATCATGTGATTTCTGGTGTGCATTATTTGGGGGGGTCGGGGTTGTTTTCCATATACAGGTAGTCCTCATTTAGCAACCACAACTGGGACCAACGACTCCATCATTAAGTGAAACAGTCACTAAGTGAAACAATTACTATGCATATTATCTTACTTCAGCTTTCCTTTGCTTTACAGTCAATAGCAATAGCATTAGACTTATATACTGCTTCGTAGTGCTTTACAGTCCTGTCTAAGCACTTTACAGAGTCAGCATATTGCCCCCAACAATCTAGGTCCTCATTTTACCAATGTCAGAAGGATGGAAAGCTGACTCAACCTTGAGCCAGTGAGGATTGAACTCCTGACAGTGAGCTGAATTAGCCTACAATACTGCATTCTAACCACTGTGCAGTTATTTTTTCATTGTAATTTCAAACCGCGAACTACTACTATCCAAGGCAGTGTGCCTAGAAATGTAAAATAAGCCCTTTCCTACATTACCTTTTCAGGAAAAATGTGAATACTGTTCTTGGATGATTGGATTGAAGAGAAAAAATATGATCAGCATTAATTTTTCCAGCACTCCTTAAAAAGGCAGCAGATTTATACCCAAAAATATTGGAAATTCTCTCTATTACTGGGAAGGAAGTATACATGATTCAGTAACTGGGTGACTCACATACAAAAGGAAATGACTATTTTTCACCACCCAACACGAATTCTTATTTATTCCAAGAAGAACATGGCAGGCAGTAACCACCATTCATTTTGTGCCTACACATGCTCCTCCTGGTTCAATATACCAGAGGCCCTCAGAAGAAAAATATGACATAATTGGAAAAAAGAAAATATTATCTGCTACAATAGAAAGGATGTATACTCTTTTTTTCAAGAGAGAGAAAAGGAAAGAAATATCCACATGAAAATATTTGCATAAAGTAACCGCTTAGGATGGAAACAGCACTAAAGTTAAGAGTTTGCATTAAAGCTCAGGAGATCCATAAAAAAAGAAAAACTTTGACAGCCGGGCTATTATTTCTCTCTCACTCAACTCCCACAGTAGGAAACAGAAGGAAACAGCCTTTTAAATTCCACATCCAATTCCCAAGAGCATCCTTACCAAGGGTGCATAGGTCCCAACCTACTTAATTCTGAGGCAAGAACTGCCATGACATTTTTCAAGTTTCCTTTGAGAAAGAGGCTGCTATTTTCCTACTGGTGGTGTTATTCTGTTGCTAAGGGCAGCAGGAAATGTTCCTGATGGAGTTATGTTTTCCTTTAAGTCTTCCAATGAGATAGTAGTTAAAGTACTCGGGTAATTAAACCAGTATGACAGAGTGGTTAATTGCTGTATAAGGATTAGGGAGATCCAATCCCAGGTTCACCATCAATCATGGACATTTAATGGGTGACTATGGGTCATCCATTCTCTGTTAACCAATCTGCCTCACTGTGGGAATAAAATTAAAGATAAGAGTGCAATGTAAGCTTCCTTGAGCTGTGGAAGAGAAATGGGATATAGATATGACAAGTACACATATAAATTGTATCAGGCTGTTCCCTCAGCAATTATTTTATCAGTAACTGATTGAAGGAGATGTCATGAGGGACAGGGACATTCCATCAATCCTGCTTTATGACCATCTTCAGAAGCCTTCTGTCTCTGGACTGAATCTAACAACTAGCATTCCAGTTCTAAGAATGGCTCCTGAAGTTGATTTCTTTCCCTTGCCCTCTACTTCATTTTTCATTTTGCATTATGTAATTTCAATTTGCGTCATTATACATCTGTCAGAAATGATTTTACTTTAATTATAAATTATCCTTGGAAATGCCTTGGCTAAAGAGGAGGATTAAGAGTTGTTTAATTAATTAATTGAGCATATTATTGCTACTCTTTTTTTGCTATACATTAATTTGACATAGGTTTAAATTTTAAGAATCCTTTTTTTTTAGATAATGCTTTAAAAAAGATGGCTGAAGAATTAAATTCTAGTTGAAAAATAATCACACCCATGTAAGTTATGTTCAGATTCCTGAAATAACAAGCATTAGATCGTATATGCACATGAAATATAGGCTTAGTATTCATGGATAATTCCAACTGTGTCAGAAGTAAATTTATTTCTGTGATTCAGCAATTCAACAGATGTTCTGCTTCAGAAGGAGTGATAAATTTCAGAATATTTTGTTTCTAGTTGAAGTTCCAAATCTAGTTGTTCATGAGTAATTATACTACAGTTATGACAACTGTCTTCTACATGTTACATGAGAGTAAGCTCCACTGAAATGGAGTGGTATATACTGTAAGTCTAATTGCTACTGCTATTGGTATTGCTAAGATTTGCTTACGAAATTTACTACATTCAACTAATTGTATGGACAATCATTCTCTAGAATAAGTATAAGAAGTAGGACTGCATTTGGTACAAATAGGCTTTTCCCATGAAATGGGTAAGTGAAGAAATTAGATTGCTTCAGAAATAATTCTACAATAAAAGTTTATATATCCTTGTCATCTTAGAGCTAAATAGGTTTAGGAGTAATGCACTCCATTTTATGTTAATTTCTTTTAAATTCTATCCTTCTATAAAATATATTTAAAGCACATTATGCTGTATTTTATCAAATTGAATGAGAACTGGTCAAAACTGAAACTGAAAAGCAGTTTCATTGCTTTTTACAAATATAAAGAACCAGACCAAAAAATGTCTTTACTAAGTCAGAAATCTCACTGATTTCAGTGGAGCTTTTTATCCTTTGGGGTCGTAAAATGAGGACATATTGGGGGTCATATGCTGACTCTGAGTGCTTTACAATGTCAGCATATGACCCCCAATATGTCCTCATTTTACGACCCCAAAGGATAAAAAGCTGAGTCATCCTTGAGTCCCATCTGGATCGAAAATTTGGAAGTACTTTGTAAATTCAAATCAAGGCATTTGAACCAGTATCTGTTCTCAAAAACCAAGACAAATCGCATTAAGTTTTACAAAACAACCATATTAAACCTAGTGCATCTTAAAAGCAAAGTTAAAAGCAATCTACTTAATATGTTTTCTAAGTTATCTGTACTGATTATATTGATTTTTATTTCAAGATATGCTGGGAAGCTCTTACAAGTTATCTTGTCACTTTTATTGGATCTGAATTATTTATTAAGGCATTATGTTATCCTAGTTTAATAAACATGGGTTTCTTGCTCTTGACCTTTATGCCCAGACTGCTTGTTG
This sequence comes from Protobothrops mucrosquamatus, assembly GCF_001527695.2. Lineage (NCBI taxonomy): Eukaryota > Metazoa > Chordata > Lepidosauria > Squamata > Viperidae > Protobothrops > Protobothrops mucrosquamatus. Next base: position 354,854 of record NW_015386522.1, read on the forward strand.
TATTTCACTTTCTCAGATATATATGACATCAGCTTTGATCATAGTTTATGCATGAAGGTACACCTTCATAATTGCATTATAATTCTAAATATTATTTTTTTCAAATCATGCTTTTGCCTTTTGAGGTGTAGAATATTATAGATACAGCAAATTAAGGCATTCTAACAAAACAGAAACATAGAAGGTAGTTGAGGCAGTATTGCATATTAACTATACACCTGCGATTATAATTTGAAGTGAAAAACTAAATAATCTTGGAGATTATTTCACACAGGAAAATACCATACAGCATACAGGGGAAGAATTAAGAAACGTACACCTGTACACCCATCTTTCATTTTCAGTTTTAGGTGTGCAAGTGTATTGCTCATTTCTATCATCTTATTGTATATATTTGTCAAGATCTACATATGTAAATGCAATTCAATATTTGGTATTTGTCACAGCAAATATTAAGAAATATTTTATAAAAAAACAAGCAATGGTAATAGCTAGATTTATAAGTGATATATGTTATATAGTATCTACCAGCATTATAGTTCAAATATAAACCACATTGGGAAGAATTTTCAAATTCACACCATTATTTCTAGAGGGCCTTGGATTATGTTTCTGAAACAAGAATAAATCTTGACATGTGGGGAAAAACCACTTTTGAAATATAGTTCAGGGAATTGTCAAAAATCTTTGGGATGTTATTCCAAGGCCTGGTATTAAAAGGTGGGGAAATGAGGTGAAAAGAAGTTCCACTGAGTATAATCCAAACCACTGAATTTGCTTAAAAGATCACTTGGGATCATAGCTATTATTATTTTGGTGAGCATGCAAGGTTTGTTAAGGTTTTGTTGAATCTTTTTACATTTGTCTTCCTTTGTTTTCTTCTTGGCCTACATCCAAGAACTTTGAACTCATTTTCTCTTATTGAATCCAAAGTGAATAAATCAGTTTAGAGCCAAAGTTTCCATTGTATCATTTTTGTGAACTAAGCTACGCTGAAAGACTGGAGAGCTGTCTGAAGAAACATATTGCTTGAGGTTTGCTTGATTTTTCTTTATCCCTATATAAGCTATTCCCTTTATGCTGAGAAATTTCAATTGTTTCAAAAAAAAAATCAGAAACCAAGAGCTGCTTTTTTGCCAAAATTATGAGAGCCAGACTGAAAACTGACAGCCTTGAGGTTGCTGAGAACTCAGATGACATGATAGAGCAACTGAAATGAGGATGGGATTCTTTGATGGAAAATGCATTGATCAATCCTACTTTATCTAAGGATACCAGCAATACCAGCTTTGTTAATGTATTTCTTATCTCTCATTAATGTACTATAGTATGAAGCAAGCCTTTCTGGATGCTCCAAGTGGCTAATACCAGGAAAATCTGTTTGGAGGAGGAAGTATCTCATTAACTTCAGAAAGAGGAATTTTGCTCTTTAGAAGTACTCCTTGATCCCCACTAATTATTAGTTTTCTAAGTAATGACAGTATTGAGGAGCCTGTTTGCAGAACTACAAGCTAAGGCACCAACTCCCATTCTTCCTGAAGTGGTTGGAACTGTAAGTTTTAAAAATATCTTTAGCAATAAGCTGTTCTAAAATAATAGCCCCATTGTTAGGCCACATTTTCTATGCAACAAATTTTATCTATCCTGTTAAAGGAAGGATTATTCAAAAGAATATATTCCTCATGGGAGCGAGAGTCAAATGTTAATTTCTTCCTCACTAACATCTAAATATATCTGAATGGCTTGGAATACAATATAATTCCTGCTATGATTTCAAGATTCCAGATAATAAGAATTCTATAATTGTTCCCATAGTGGTACTTGTTTAACCTTGGTTCCATTCCAGTAAAAAAAAAAATAGCAGTTAATAAGAATGTTCAGAACTACAGTTGAAAATTAGGAAAATTACAGCTTCCTGTAATGTTGTAATCCTGCAATGCTCAATGCTCATATGGGACTCATAGCTTTGGTAGAGGGTTTGTCCGTTACATGAAAATTTAATCATTAACTTTTCTAAAATATCCATGAAAATTCCCCCTCCCCCCTCTCTCAAAATATATAGAAACTATGAAATTATATTCATGGTCAACTGTATTCTTCCTCATAGGCTCAGAAGTATTTTTAACCATATATTAATATTGTGGTTAATCTATGTTATACAATTTAAAACAGCCACATTTACTAATGGTTATTTTTTTCTGGAAATAATTGTCCCCACATATTTAACAGACTCCAGGTAATAAATGCAACACTGTTTGTCCATGTTTCCATAGAAACATGCAAGAAGCAATTGGCAAAATATTATAATTCTAATTTATTGTATATCCAGAAAAATTATCATAGTGCTAGAATACCTCCCAAAAACTAGGTAAAAATCTTGGAAAACACGTATTTCCCAAATATTTGCTATACAATAATGTTAAATTCAAAGTACCTATATAGCTTGAATATTATTAAATTTATAGTTACAGGGTTATATACATTTGTTGAATAAATAAATAAATTTAATGAATGATTGTTTAATGAGACAAACCAAAATATCCAAAAACAAATTAAACATAAATGGGATAATGGTGTCCTTTGATGGTTCACACAATGCATTTTAATGGATGAACAAATAATCCCACTTGTAATAATTTGAGCAGAAGAATTAGAATAATAAATTATAATCCCCCCAATGAAAATTGAAAGAAATTATTTTATCCCTATATGTTTCAAAATTTCCAATATGTTAATCACTTTGTATTATCATTTCAACTTTTTTATTGTATTGTAAGTCATCCAAAGGCACTGCCCAAAATTTAATAGATAAATAAAATTTAACCAACAAGTTTGTTTCAGGACTTCACTAGTAAAATATCCATCAATAATATATGATCAGAATTTTGTATCTTTTCTACCAAACTGTATACCAAACTGTATTATCGATGGTATCATATTCTGCAGCCTAGATGCTAGGCAATTATGATCAGATACTGACCCAAATGTTTACTTAAACAAGCATTTGAATTTTTAGATGGAAACTAGGAGGTAATTGACCACGAAAGCTGCCTTGTGCCAACCTCTATTTGGCACAAATGTATTCTGTATGTTCTCATTGTAAGTATACAATTTAACTCATGTTATCAAAAATAAGATAATTGGCATTTGACATTATAATTGGTCAACATTCATTATACAACTGTATAAAGGTAGTTTGTACCCTTCTTTGATGGACAGAAACTTGTGGTCTGTCCCCAGCACTATCAAATTACCATGGCACAAGCAGATTGTGTTGTCTCTGCTTGTAAACTGGGTCATCTTTTCCATTCAATTGTGTCTTCATTTAATGCCTAAAAATGTAGGCATTAACTGAAGACACAAAATATTGACTCTTTTTATGGACCATTATATTTCTCTTAGTCAAGCTGTGATTGTTTAGATATATAAGCAAGAATGTAAGTGGCATACCAGAAAATCTTCATCTGAGATTCTGCAAAGTACGTTGGAGAAAAAAAACCCCACTGAACCTTTCTTTGATGGATTTGGGGATCCAGAGAGTTAAAATCAGCTTCTTTATGCATTATAACTTTCCGGTGTATGAAGACTGAACATGTCAGAAAGATTAACTTGGAAAATGTATAAGGAGTCTGGAACATATTCCAAGGATAAAGAGTTTGATCAAGGAGTAAATGCTCAAAATGTCATGATAGGCCACTTTAATTCATTTAAACTCAACAATTCTTTCTTCTTGCTTCTATTGTTCTCATCAGGGAAATCTTTGATGGACTCTTCTGTATTTTTTAATCTTAGTAACTGTTCTTTTCTCAAGAAAAGAAATAAATGTCCTGGATAAACAGCAATATATGAAATTCTAAGATTAAAAGAAAAGCAGGCTTCAGACTGAAACTGCATCACTCATACAATGAATAAAGTAGCTTTTGTAACCCAGCTGTGTTTAATGGGAACCATTCATTTTAGTGTATATGATCTTTGCTTTTGGCTGCTTCTCCAAAATGTCAAATTTAATAGAACTTTTCTAATATTTTAATACAATACAGCCATTAGTATTACAGAATAACAGAGTTGGGACCTTGGAGGTCTTCTAGTCCAACCCCATGCTCAAGCAGTAGACCCCATACCATTTCAGACAAATGGTTGTCCAATCTCTTCTTTAAAACCTCCTGTGTTGGAGTACCCACAACTTCTGGAGGCAAGTCGTTTCACTGATTAATTGTTCTGTCATGAAATTTATCCTTAGTTCTAGGTTGGTTTTCTCCTTGATTAGTTTTCATTCATTGCTTCTTGTCCTGCCTTCAGGTGCTTTGGAGAATAAGTTGACCCCTCTTCTTTGTGGCAGCCCCTTAGATATTAAAACACTGCTGTCTTATCACCCTAGACTTTCTTTTCATTAAACTAGACATACCCAATTCCTGTAACCATTCTTCATATGTTTCAGCTTTCAGTCACCTAATCATCTTGTATAAATGACAGCTACTAAATTTTCCCTTTGAGCTTGTAACTAAAGAAAAAGTAGAAGGAACATATAGATATATGCATACACATATATTTGTATACATATATGCAATAAAATTATAATAACGGAAGAGGAAGGTACTTCCATGCAATATATCCACACAGTTCTATAGAAGTGAATTTGTTCACATATAAGAAGGAAAATTTAGAATCTGCATTCATTCCAGACTCAAAGTAAAAAAACTGTGGTATGCCTTAATCAAAGAATCATCAATAGTGATTGCTATTGATTGCTATAAGAAAAGACCAGTTCTTTTCTTTCCCTTCACGGAAGACGTCTAGGCTATGTTTTGTTACCTCTCATGAGACTTCCCAAAAATAATAATAATAATAAAATTAAAGTAATAAAAAAGTATACATGCCTCCTATTCCTTTATCAGCTTAATGAGTTATAACAACCCTTAAACATTCATAAATGCAATCAGTAAATGATAAAACAAATTAGAATACCAGAACTACTACAATAGTAATCTGTGAAAATTAAGATCCCTCCTAATTTCTAGGAGGGAAGAAGGGTCGCTTCTGGAATGTTTTTTTTCCACAGTGAGGTCCTCCCACAGAAAAAGCTGCATTCTGTGATGATGTCAGTGGCAACTGAGGCATGACTGCAAAAATGTATACTGAGAACTATCCAGAAGGAGGTGTTTTGAAGGTAGCCTTGAACTAAACACAAATCTTCCAATAGCATTTGCATATACCAGGGTAATCAACCTTGGCTTTTTTATGACTCGTGGACTTCAACTCCCAGAATTCCTGAGCCAGCACAGCTAGCTCAGAAATTCTGGGAGTTGAAGTCCACGAGTCATAAAAGAGCCAACGTTGACTACCCCTGGCATATACCATAAACTGAGTTCAGAAAGCAGCAATCCATTCCGCAAGTTGTTTCAGCCCAAGGATAAACATAGAAACTGAGACAAGCTCTGCATACTATCTACACTGCCCCATTCTAAAACTGCTGTAGATTCCAGATCCTCTTAAAGACCATGAAGATCATTTTGCAATAATTCAGCCTTGAGTTGATCAACATACAGTACATTGCTAGAACAGTTCTGTCTAGGTAAGGATTCACCTAGATAAAGATGATAAAAGATACTACTTCCTACAGATAGTAGATGGCTTTCTATTTGGTTCCAGGAGAAATTCCAGAATGCAATCCCATCTATTGCAGGGATACTTAGAATCTTGAAATTGTGAAAAGGAATATCCCCTGAATCCAGAAATCCTCCCTCCAAATTAATAACAACTCCATCCTAAGTTTGATGTCAACTTGTGATTCGTGTTTATGGTCTGTAGGTATTATTGACCTTCCTTGGAAGTTATATGGGAAAGAAGAGGGTAGCCTTTGTTGCCATATGTTCATTTGGCTGCCCACCAACAGAAAGCATGTTTTTTCTTGTATTTCTTTTAACAAGATTTAACAAAGAGAATAGGATAAAAATTTCAGAAATCTCAGCAAACAATTTTTAAAAACCAACTGCTTTCTCAGCTAATTAAGGCAGAGACTTCCAACTTTATTATTATTATTATTATTATTATTATTGTTGTTGTTGTTGTTGTTGTTGTGTTGTTATTGTATTATGGATGGTGTTGTCTAAATTTGACTCAAATCATAGTAACGTGTCAGTTTACTAAGTTCATATTTTCCAACAGTAAAGCTTATCATGTGAGGGTTTTTTTTTCCTTTTGCTTGTTTGGATGCTCTGGAACAGAAGCAAACACAAATTATGTTCTGTCCAGAAATATCATTTTGTAATTGATTGAGTTTTTGCTTTGCCAGAGCTAATAGAATATTTAAAATGGAATTAACATTTGCTGTTTATCTCTGAAGTTCGATTGTTTGATTAATAAAGTTCTAGTAGCTTTGTATATATGATATAATAAAACTGTAATGATTATTTAGAGTTTTGTATTAAATGCAAAGTTATTTTCTAATATGCAAAAAATGTTCAATGATGAAGATTCCTATTTAAAATAAAATGAGGCTTGAAACAAAAGAGAAGATGCTCAGATCTTAGCAAAGTTGCTTTATCATAACCCATAAGTACTATAAAAACCAAACAATAATGGAAATTCACTAGAAACATGGAAAGTAAGCAAGCCAAGAAATACTCACTGCAGAAAAGCATTCACTGTCATTCTATCCTAGTATATATATATATATGTATATATATAGTGTATATATATATATAGTATATCATTTTTCAAAATTTGGATTGCCCATATTTGGGCCAACAGGGTGCACCAAACTCAAGATAATAGTGTATTATATATATATGATCCCTAATTATGCTAAAAATGCGAATCCTGGGTAAATCCATATCATAGAAATAAAATAGTCCTAGCACCAGGATAATATTAAAACAAAAACTGTTTAATATAAAAGCTAAAGCTGAGCTTTCATCGGCCAGCACTACCGACATCATCAGAGCATAATGCAAGATTGCTGGGAGTCCTTTTTATACTGCCAGCTCTTTGATCTAGTTATCGGTCCGTCTGTTTTCTCTACTTGGTTTGTTCTTAAAGGGCACACATCTCTTACTATACTGGTGCTTTCCGGGGTTACTGTTTTCATTTCCTTGGATCCAATCACTCTCTGTCTACTAACGTGAGCCGGTTGCTTTTGCTCACTTGCCCTTGTCCCCTTTTTTGGTTCTATTCTGGGGTCAGTCTGGCCTCCCTTGGTGGAATTGTGCGTGTGTGTGCTCGGGGGAGGGGGTATGTTGGGTGGATCCAAGGAAAAGAAAACAGCAACCCCAGAAAGCACCAGTATAGTAAGAGACATGTGCCCTTTAAGAACAAACCAAGTAGAGAAAATGGATGGACCGATAACTAGATCAAAGAACCGGGCGCAGAGCCGCCCGGCAGTATAAAAAGGACTCCCAGCAATCTTGCATTACGCTCTGATGATGTCGGTAGTGCTGGCCGATGAAAGCTCAGCTTTAGCTTTTATATTAAACAGTTTTTGTTTTAATATTATCCTGGTGCTCGGATTATTTTATTTCTACTGGCTTCTTTATATGCTGTACCACAACACACTGTAGAAGTGGGAAGAGTAAAAAAGAAAAGGCAGCTCAACTTTCAGGGATAGATATAATAGAAGACTCTGGTTTCAATCATATAAAACATATAATTTCTCTTCTAAGGAAGAAAGGTCAGACATTCAGTCAATAATACTTGCAAATATGAATGTGCCTAAACGAATGCAAAGCCCACTTGGAACATAGGATTATGCATGCACCTAGCAAATGACTGTATTTGTCCAGCTTCTGTAAAATGTTTTTGCTATTTGTTACCTTCTTCAGACTTAAGGTTCAGAAGAAAGTTACTTCAAAGCACAAGTCTGGGCCAAATAGGTGATATAGTTCAGCCACAGGGCTTGGAGGCCCGGAAGTTGTTACAGTCTAGACAGAGAAGCTGAGATTGAATCCAAACAGGATGGAATGACATTAGAAAACAATTCAGTTCCATGGATATTTCATCTTTACGCTGCCCTATTCCAAATTAGTTTGTAACTTGGGGGGAGGGTCTGCTTCTCAAGAAGAAGGTAGCAGATGTAGCAAAGAGGGTCTTTGAACAAGCCCCATCTGGGACAACAGTTGCAACCTGCTTGCACACATCTCTTCTTTAGTCATTACTCATTTGGACTCTTGTAATGTAGGTAAAGGTACCTTGAAAACCAACTCAAAGCTACAGCTGGTCAGAAGGTAGTGGTCTAATAATGCTGGACACTTCATGATATCTATCCCCGTGTGATATTGCTCTTTTGAGAGCCGTACTAATTACTAATACAGAATTCATGGTCTTTGTTAATGTTAATGACCTTCATAGAGCAGGACATGGATACCTTTAGGACTGCATTCTTCCAAAAGTTTTTATCCCTACAACAAGGTCAGGAAGAAGAGGCATTGTGCAGGCTCCTTCATTCAGGGATTGCCATCATCAGCGCTAATTCTTTTCAAGTGCTGTTCCTTTTCTTTGAATCAGCATTTTCCCCAAGCCAGAGGGGTTTTTGCAAGGGCATGACAACCTGGGATTTTAACAAACATCAGGGACAAAAATGTGGTAGATTGCCCCCTCTTGTAAACTGATAGATTAATTGACATTATTTATCTATAGCACTAAACTTGTGTTTTGTTGCTTAGTTTATTGTTCATTATACATATTGTACATCATGCATTTTAACATACCTATTTATATAGAGAATATAGTATCCGGTATTGATAGTATTTGCTATTATTCTTGTGTTGCCAAAGACTGGTCTACTAAATCTTTCTTGTTTGTCTACCTTCCTTCCCAGGTATGTCTCATAGTAGTCCTTGGAGCAAAGAAAAAATGCCAAGGCAAATTTATCACATCTCAAAAGTTTTTCTCAACAGAAGAGTCCTCAAGTATTTCAATCTGAAAAACAGAAATGCATATATGTGCTTATGATACCCAACATACCAGCAGCATTGCTACAGAGGGTGTAGTAGCTCTTTTCCCATCAGTATTCCATACAAACCCTTTTCTGAACAACTTTGGACCTCTGGCAGAAGACATTTGCTCTCATTTATTCTCAGAGCAAACCCCACCCTCTAGCAGCACTGATGACATTATCAAATTTGATAATGAAGGATCTACAAGAAAACAACTAAGTTCAGAGAACACCAAAGACCCCACAATTCAACCCTGAGTTCCAAATATTCTCTTCTATCGGTACACAATATGAGTAAATAAAGAAAGTTGCTTGTGCTATCTCTGGTTTTTGTTTTGTTTTTTCAGCATTCTTCCTTTGTTTGTAGATAGAAAGGAGACTGCATAAGCCTCTTACTTAACTTTGCTTGAAATATTAGTCCATTTCCTGAAATTTGTATTTTAGAATACAAGGCAAATGTTTTCTTCAGAAGCAAACAATGGGTAATGGATTCATTATTCTAAAAAACTTCTGAAGGCTTGTGAGGAGAAAGAAAGAAAATCTGTAGGGAATAGAATGCCATTCTAAAACATCTACTTTTAAAAGACTGTTGCTGCAGTGATGCCTAAACATGTATGCTTTGATAATAGAGGAGTGAATTCAGATTCTTTTCATTGTCTTCTGTTTCTTCTTTTTGGAAAATATCAGCTACATTTGAAATAGCAATTTTATATATTAAGTCAATTTAAATAATATTAGTTGTATTTAAAAGGATTAACTGCATTTGTTTGCTGTATGATCATACATCAAAAGGAGAGTAAAATCTAGTACAGATCACATAAGGCAAATAGCAACGGGTGGGAAAGGGAAAGAGGAAAAAGATTTGTGTATAAAAATTAAGAAAAAATGATAAAACATTGTCACATTAAGCATTTAGAGCTGTGGTTCTCAATCTTTCCTTGACCACAGACCCCTTTTAAATATCTTTTGTAGCCACAGATTATGGCCACTGATTCCCCCCAAAACTCAACTCAAGATTTAAATCATAACATTTCTTCAAGCCTTCGTGTACCCCGTGACAATGCAGACCCTTGGTTTAGAATAAAAAGGCATTCTTGTCAGATCCTATTGCCATGGTTTGTAAAGATTGCACTGGACTGATCCCTCAATAGAGAAATTACTGTATATCTGATTGAGACCAGCCTAAGTATCTATTGATGAATGGGAAGTACGAGGCATGGTAAGGGGAAGAGTCAGGAGAACCTGTGAAATTGTCTCAACCTTTGAATCTGAATAGTTGCACAAGTGTTCTTGAGGAGGGAGGGCATTGTATCCCTTCTTCATTCTCCAATGGAATGGGAAATGATGCATTCTCAGTTGTAGCTACAGTTACTTACTCTGGAGTGACATAGGGAGTCTTGAAAAAGGTTGTCTATCAATTTTGTGAAAATGTGAAGTATTGAATCAAATATTTTGTGCTTTGTCTCAGCCATGTTTTTTTTTCTATTCTCAGAATAAGCAGAGGATGGATTGAAAATCCACAGTACCAAAAGCTATATGTTCCTTCCTGGCATTTAGCAGTCAAGCTGTGCTAAGGATTCAGTCCCCAAGATTTGTTTCCGCCAATATCTCACCTCAAATTATTAAAGGGGGTGTAGAGAAGGAATGAAAATTGATATAGCTGTAACTTCCTCTCAAAGTTATGACAGGCCTCGTTGTTTAAACTGGAAGTATAACAGCATTCAAAACTACTGTTCTATGTTTTATTTTTTAAAAAACCCACTAAGTTGCATGTGAATGCCATACAATAATATTTTTCATGGCCAAGAAAATCTAGAAATAGGCCACTTATACTGTTGGATGACCTCGAATCAGCCCAGAATTTGGATAGTCCATTTGAACAATGGATGCTTGTGTATATTTTGCTTCCTGAAAATTGGATATAGACAATACATGCCTTAGTTACATTCTCTTTGGATTCTTGCATAAGTAGTCCTTGACTTACACTTGCAACTGAGACTAGAACATCTGCTACTAAGAAAGATCATTGTTGAGTGAATCACATCTGATTTTATGACCTCTTTTTCCACAGTAATTAAGTGAATTACGTGGTCATTAAGAAAATCCATCTTCTCCCATTGCCTTTGCTTGTCAGAAGCTGTCTAGGAAGGTCACAAACAGCAATCATATGACCCCAGGACCTTGCAACCATTGTAAATGCATGCCATTTGCCCATTAAATTCCATTAGTTGGCAGAAATATACAATATCTTTAAATATATCTGAACTTACCCTACAATTATCCACATGCCAGCAGCAATGGTACCATGTTTTCCCAAAAAATAAAACTCAGTCCTTTTTTTTTGCCTCCAAATGAGGCACCAGGTCTTATTTTCAGGGGGTGTCTTTTCCACTCACCTTGCAGCGGTGCACAGACAGGCCGACCCAGCCAGCCCACTTCATTCTGCAGCTTCATTCTGCAGCTGAGAATGGAGCTCCAGCCTCATTTTGCAGTCAGAGGCCTTTCCGGGAGGGCTCTGCAGCTGAGAACCGAGCTACGGATTGAATCCATAGCTGGGTTCTTGGCTACAGAGGTCTTTGGGAAAGGCCTCTGACTGCAAAATACAGGCCGGGGGAGCACCGCAGAAGTAGGCCAACGGTAAGCAGGTACATGTGGGGCAGCTCCACCCCCTCCCAAGCTTGATTTTTAGGCATGCGCCTCATTCCAAAACTAGGGCTTATTTTGGAGATAGGGCTTATATTAGGCTCAGCCCCCAAAATCAAGCTAGGGCTTATTTTCGGGGTAGGTCTTACTTTCGATGAAACAGGTGTAATGGTGGCAAGGAAATTGCATAGAATGTACCTATAAAAATAACTATGGCAAGAAGAACCACATTTTCATACTTGTTAGGATCATGCCCCTGTCAGAGCCTGAATCTGCAGAGGAAAATGAATGGAACTGGAGCCGACGGAGATCGAGAGGGAGGCATCATTGGCTTTGGAGAAATATGGGAAGGAGCAGGCCAAGGCAGGCCAGGTCCTTTCAGGATTGGGATAGCTTGAAGGCAGGGAGGAACAGGGGCAGGATGAAGATGAGAGACAGCTCAGGTGATGAGCAAGGACCATCCCTGATCATCGAGCACAGAGAGTGGAGAGAAGGAGGGAACAGCACAGGCAGACCACTCGGGAGGAAAGTGCCCCGCCCCTTTCCACAAGGCACACCTGGGGACTGAGACTTAAGGAAATGCTGTGGGGAGGGGCATTTGTCAGGAACAAATGCTTAATTATTGGAGGTTTGTGCCATTGCTGACATTGGAAACAACCCTCTGATCTCCTCTTTGTTGTGATTTCTACTTATAAACCCTGAAACTCTGACCATTGGACTGGCTGACAAACCTTAGATTGAATTTTGGCTTCTCTTCTGAAACTACTCAGGCAAGTTTGTATTTCCACAGACTAGTTAGATTTTGATGTATGTTTCTTTCTTTGTTATCTACTTGGCCTTGAGTAAATTACTATTCTAATCTAGCAACTCTGTGTGCCTCGAAACCTGAAAGGGACTGCTTGTTTGACACACACTTTTCCTGCCTGAGAAAGTGAAAAACCTTTGAAACTACTTGCAGCCAGAGGCTGCTGAAGATGTGTGTGTGTGTGTGTGTGTGTGTGTGTGTGTGTGTGTGTGATTACTTGATCTGGGATTTGCCAGAAATGTGGGAGCATTTGGGGAACATTTGGACCAATAAAGGAGCAGTTTGAATTGTCATCTGACTGTGTTGCCTCTGTGTCATGCCCTGGGTCATCACAGTTAGTGTATTTTTTATATATGTGAGATTTCACCTTTATTGCAGTTTTGATCAGTTTTTATGGAGGTTTCTTATCTTGTCAAATGAAAGAGAGAAGTAAAGAGTATTAATATCACACTTCAGATTCTGGCCTTTTAAGATGATATCTAGCTCCTGAGTGGCACTGACATTATAGAAGCAGAACATACTCGAAAACACAATAATCAATCTTGATGGTCATGTTGACATTTGTGGTCTTTCAGTGAGAAATATGTCAGCTTTTTACAAGAACTTTTTTTTCTTATGTCTGGCAGGTTATTGATTAATATGTTCATTGATCTGCAGTAATATTCACCAACTGAACTGTAAAATTATTGTGCCCTTATATTTTGGCAAAATACTCTCTTTTTTATTTTTTAACTTCCTACCTGTAGCTAATAATATGCCATAATTTAAATGAAATTCTGTCAACATGGATGGTTGAAAGTGCATGCTTGAGATATAGCAATTTTGACATTTAGATCTTCAGTGTGACTCTGTTTGTATGGTAAGAAAAAAATGACTAGATTTTAATCCATAGAAGGGGTAGAAGACATGTAAACTGGTATTTGTGAAGACATGTCAATGCCCCTAATTTAATTTATTCTTCAGGTGAAATAGAGTGAATCAATGGATAAATATATATTCTATAGAACTCTGCACCATGAGTAATTCTGTAATAATAAATAACAAAGGTGAGTAATACAACTTTAACTTACTATTGCATTGCAATGATTGGTTTTTTTAAATAAAGCTGAGTGAAACAAACAAATTTCATTTCTTTTAAGAAAACAAAGATTTCATTGCATTCAAGTATTTGGCTGCAGTTTACTAAGTGACAATATGATTGTATTGCTAATAATTTTATTTGCTGATAAACATTTAGGACATTTGCCACTATGTGATACTTTTGTCATTGTGCACACCCCCGCCTACTGCAGATGAATTTGTTTTTAAAACAGATTTAAAATGCTGCTGCTATCTTAGTCTCTTAAGTTTGTCCATGAATATTTCTGTAAATGGGTATGGGTTTTTAGGTTTTTAATAATATATATTTTTAACTTGACATAGCTACAGAGACTGAAAGATATATATAAATAAAATCAGGCATACATAATTAAATAAATGCTGGACTACTTCAGAATTTAGCTTGTAGCATTTGGAACTGAAACTATTTTTAAAGAAAAAAAATCTTACACTTGGATTCCATATCACAATGATAATGCATGAATCTTCATGTAAGCTGTTTCTGAGGAGAAAAGTGAAGATATAAATCTAACAAGCAGATAAATGAATAAACCTCTGATCTTCTATGTCAGGAGCTCCAAAGAGATTCATGAGTAGCCTGATAACCAATGCAACAGAACACTTTTGATACCTGCCTGCCAATCCGACTAATCTATGATAAATAACTGATCTGATGCAGCATCCTTTGAAATGCAATGCCAGAGACTTAATTCAAAGAATTACCCCTGGGCTGATGCAGCTAGGCAGCCTCTATCTCAGTGGTTCTCAACCTGTGGGTCGGGACCCCATTTGGGGTCGATCGACCATTTCATGGGGGTCGCCAAGCAAGGCTGTCCGCCATTTTTTTTGTCCGCCATTTTCCCCCCTTTTCCGGCGGGTGCCTTACCTCCCTTGGGCTGGGCCAGCTGGTGGTCGGCCTGCTCCGTCTCTGCCGCTTGCCAGCTATGCCTCGGCCAGCGCAGGGGGCGGAACCACGCATGTGCGGCGCTCCCGGGCAGGGAAAGTCCACGACTTACGATCGGTTTAGTCCTCGACTTACGACCAGTTTAGTCCTCGACTTATGACCGGTTGGGGTCACGGCATTAAAAAGGTTGAGAACCACTGCTCTATCTCATTGTAATGAAAGTCCAAGCCAGTGTGCAAATCGTTGTATTTGCAAAAATAAATGGGAGAATCAATCAACTATCAGGAATTTTCTTTGCACAATATAAACAAATGTTGCTGCTAATATATTTCTAGCTGCTTTATTTATCTATTTATGTCACTATAATCAGGTTTTTTTAAAATACAAAATAAAAGATACGTATATTAGATACAGTGCAATAATTGTTTCATACTTTCAGAGTATATAGTTTTTGAATTAATGTTTGAGACCATATGCCACCCAAAAAGCAAACAACATATTTATCATTCTTGGAAAACCATCTGGTAAGTTTCACAATTCATATGTTCTTTTGTTTTTCCCCTACTGAACATACACAGCATGAGATTTTAGTAGTATTAAATACATGAATACAAGTGCAAGAAGTTCACATCTTGAAATACTGAAAACTATTCCTGTAATACATACTGTATTTCTAACACATCTAGACATTGGTGGCTTTTTCTTATTCAGCATTTCTTGTGCTAATCACAAGTGAAAAATACCTTTGATATAATTAGATTTATTTTAAAGTACACCAAACTAAAGCAAACCAAAATGTGAAATAACTGCTTATAATTATGTTAGCTTCAATATTATGAAAAAAATTAATCTCTTAATTTAATATCATCATTTAATGTAGAAAAGTTACCATTCTACCATGATAGATATGCAATATGGCTTAACAATTTATAATATTTGCTAAACAACAATTTTTTAAAAATTCCCTTAAATAAAAGCTCAGGTTGAATAAAGTTCAAATAATAGAATGTAAGCTTGGTGGAGGAAAACAACAGACAATAAAATAATCTAGTAAATTGAAGGATGTGGTTATAGTGGTAGTAAGCTAGTTTTCTTGCTTGTAGAATATAAAGACTCAATTCTTGGCACTGCCATTAAAAAAAAAGGATTTATAACAAATTGTGACATGCCCAGAGATTCCTACACATTCCTGGCTCTATAGATCACTGATAAAGATAGTTAGATATACTCTAGAAATCCAGTCCACAAGTAGATCTAGCCAGTATCTATGTCTTTGATAAACAATGGTTTAATATGACGGGTGAATAATTGTTTCCATTTTTCAGGGGCTCCAAGGTAATTCAAGCCAATTTAGTCTAAATGTCCCTGTAAGATAACAGACAATAGATTATGAATTCTGACTTCATAGAATTAATTAATGCCATACATATTAATATATTTACAAAAATACTATACTATATTTATATTTTAAATATATTTAATAAATATATTTTAATAAACCAGCTTAATGTTAGACACGTGATACATTGATTTAATTGTGTATTGGATTAAAACGATGGAAACAACCAAATATATTCTAGGATCAATACCAGTAAAAAGATGTTATTCTATACTGTGAACACCAACCAATATTAATAGTTATGTAAATTGGGAAATAGAATAGTCTGTAAGATTGCCTAGTGGATATATTATATTTTTAAGAAAATTAAAAGTAGTTTCATTTATGTTTTCTCCATGATTAATTAGATTGGGATTTTTGTTTCAGATGAAAATTACATTCCCAGTTCTATAATTTTGTTTCTTTATTCAGAACTTAACTCATTAATTAGCAGCTTCTTTTCATATAGATTTCTATTCAAAAGAGATATCTCAGGGATCCATTCCTTCCCTGTGGCTTTAATTCATGTTGAACGATTTCCAGGTAGCCCTTGTCCTACTGCCACAACTGAAATCACAATTTCTGTTGCTAAGCAAGGTGGTTGTTAAGCCTGAAAGTCAAGGACTATCTTTATTCCTTTCCAGTGAATGGTACTCATCAGATGTGGCAATAATGAGTTTCTCACAGCTGACTTTCCTATAATACAGGAGTAGACTTTCTTTTTCCCTCTCAATTGCATTTTTATATAATAGTAGCAAGCTCCCGTGCAAATACTTAGATGCTATAGCGGATGGGCAAAACAGGAAGAAAGAACTGCTGTTTGTATATCACCATTCCCTGTCAATGATAGTATTAGAACTGCTGGACTCGGAGCTCATGCCTGACCAGATGCCTTGGCTAGAGGAGCAGCAATTGACCTGGGCTGGTGCCGGAAGATATAATTACAATATTGTGCTGTACATGGGTCATCCTTAAAAACAACCCAGAAGCTACAACTAGTTCAGAAGGCAGCAGCTCATATTCTTCCTGGCTCCAACTTAACACCAATTCTGTGGAGTCTGCACTGGTTTCTGGGTACAATTTAAGATGCTGAGTTTGACCTATTAAATCCTAACAAGTTATAGGACCTATAAAGGACCATAAAGAGCTTTAAATCTCTAAAGACAGTTTACCATCTGGTGCCTGCAGGACCACCTGCCCAAACTAGAATTAACTCTACCCGCACTATCAAGGGTAGGGTAAGGCAAAGCTAGAAAACACTGGTCTTCTGATGCTTTGGAATAAAGGACCTCTCTCTGGGCCTTCAAGCATTCCACTGTTTATTCTACTGCTTTTCTGTTTGTTTTTCACTTTTTATTTGCATCTGCTTTCCATCAGCTGGAAATTCAGTGGTTTCCATCATGGGGTTATATGAAGTTACTACTTTTAACTGCCCAATAGTTAATGTCGTCACACTGTGTAAGCCACCAAGAGTCATTCAATTAAGGGAAGTTTACGTTTAATTGCAAAATAAAATAAAATGTTTTTAAAATCTTATTTAATTAGGGAAAATCCTAAATCTTGAATTATAAAGGAACAACTGCTAAGCCTTGCTCAGAGATATCCATGATGGGAAGAGTGGTCAATTTGACTTTCATAGAAACATGGCCATCTTGATGGGTTGCATGTATCCTTATATAGTGTTTTAAGAAAATGTAGAGAATTGATGTAATGGAAAATGACTGTAAAAGATTTGGTGTTTTCCTATCTTTAAAATGAGAAAAAAGGATACACTCCATCAGTATGATATCCATATTTGGAAAGATATTAGAGCATATCACAGAGCTTGATCTGTAAGCATCTTAAAAACACCGTAGTAATTATCTGATATCAGTGTTGAATTGTCAAAAACAAATGTTGCCTATTATTACCTTACGTTTTAACCATGCAGCTTATTTAATAAATTGTGGGAATGTTGTATTCTTTTCATTTTAATTGAATATCTTCAAAATATGTCATGACATTCTGGTTAAGACTGCCTTGAATGATATGACAATAGCTGATAGGATATTTATTTATTTGAAAAAATTTAATATAGGCAATAGGCTACTGACTTGCAAGGTGGTTGCTAGTGCTAGATTAGAGAATCTAGTTTGCAAAGAATATCAAAAGCATGCTTCAGGCTTTGGTTATTTATTTGCATTAGCTACTGGGATGGAGGGATAACAGTTCTGAGTGGTACTCATCCAGTCATCTACCAAGGTATTAAATCATTTTTTAAAATTTGGAATGACATTTATTTAATTCTTAATGTCATTCTCCCATATGCATTCCAATTACAGGTAGTTCTCAAGTTACATACATAACGGAACCTGGCAATTACAGTCATAAAGTGAGTCACCATGTGAGTCATTCTAAGGCCATTTTTGCAGTATTAAGCAAACACGACAGTCATTAAGCAAACATACCATATGTTAAGTGAACACTGCAGTTGCTTGCAAAGCCATTGTCTGATATGGAGTAGTTTTTGTCAGAAGCCAGAAGTCAAGGCCAGTTTCCAGCAAAAATGCCATAAATCACATTCTTGTGACTATGGGACATGGCAAAAGGCCATAAAGGCAGGCCAGATGCCAGGGACCACTAATATGTGGTCCCTTGACTGTGAGAGAGTGCCTTTGGAACCATAAGTAGAGAAGGGGGTGTCTATTATTACTGTCAATTGGGTACATGACTAGTTGTAAGTCGACAACTACTTGTTACTAGAAGCTGAACAGGATCTGATATCTTCCTGTATTCATACAGATAGATCTCAGCTCATAGTTTCTAAGATTCACATTCTGTTATCAAGACACCTTGAAAACATGTAGCAATCTCAGTAATTTTCCCATTAAAATGTTTTTACATTAAACTGTGAAATACAGTATTTAGATAAAAAGTTTCTGAAAGTAGAGATAAATGGAAACAATAAAATATGTTAAAATGAGATTCATTTATTTGGGAGTTAGGGAGAGACATAATATTTTTAAAGCTCCTATCTTATATTTTTATTACTAGATATATTTACATA
Source organism: Protobothrops mucrosquamatus (assembly GCF_001527695.2). Lineage (NCBI taxonomy): Eukaryota > Metazoa > Chordata > Lepidosauria > Squamata > Viperidae > Protobothrops > Protobothrops mucrosquamatus. The sequence goes on from NW_015386522.1 coordinate 373,657, forward strand.
GAAACTACATCTTTGCTCTAAAAGTGAAGGAATGCCTGCAACTTATCTTCAGTTAAATGTATAATACAGCACTTAACAGCCTCAGATAGAGCTCTACTGAAATGACTGCAGCACGATAGAGAATTAGGGTTTTATGTAACTATTCAGAAGAAGCTCCACATGATTCTGAAATAATTCAAATAGGCAAATACATCAAAGTATAAGAAATATATATATCTAGTGGCTAAACTTGTTCTATCACTTTTTCCAGGATAAATCAGCATTTATTTTATGTTGCTTTTAAAGCAGAATGTGGAGATTTTCCTTCTGACTTTAAAGCTGATATTTTTGGTATATTTGTCTTCCTAAGAGTCATATTTACACATTGCATCATCGGTCAGCTGTATTTTGGTGATGAATTATTCATAACTCTAAATAAAAAAATATTAAGAATATTTTAAACATATGCATAACATTCTGGAGTTGTGTATCTCACAATTACTGAAATATTTGAATTACACAGACAAATTCAGATCTCTGAAATGATATTTCAGATGTCTTTGCCACATATTGTTAATTGATTAATGAATTCTCGATATGATTTTTAAGCTACTAAAAATATATAGTGCTGAATAAAAATAATACAATGTAGATGCCATTTAGACAGATTCTGCCTCATGATTTTTCGCAAGAACCGTCCATTTCCCCACTGACACCATGTTTTTTGTAAAACCCTTTTATCTATTTTTCTACTGACATTAAATGAGATATTCAGGTATATTACTAAATTATCCTTTAAGAGCTGAGAAACACTAAATGAACAGAAGTGTTAACAGGAGGACCACAATGTATCTCAGAGCAGGGTTGAAGAAAGACAAGTGACAAAGTTATTCAATCCTCATGTTAATGCAAGTCTACCTAATTTCACACCTTCATACTTGATTATTCTTTATTACGCAGAAATTGAACAGAAGTCTAAGAAGCTGAAACACCAGAACTGACAAATTATTTCATTTAGAATGTTAAAAGAGCAGCACTAATTAGAAGCCTCTGAAAAGCTTCTATTGCAATACGCCACTCAGAAGTTACTGAATTTCATACTGAATTGTTGAATCTGGCATCAATCTGAATCAGGTATCTTTAATTCTGTTAAAAATACTGATTTTTGTGCACATATATTTTTCTCATAGGTTAGTGTCCACAATTCAAATTATACTGTACATTTGAACTGACTTTCTTTTTTCAAATGGCCTAATTTGAATTTGAAGCAATTTTTCAAATGGAACCCCAATTTTTAATCAGAACTAGCTGATTCACATTCCTCTATTGGTTGCGTCATGTTTTTAACAAAATTCAAGCTCTTGATTCTAATTTCTAAAGTTGCCAAAATGTGAGGCCCTCAGAGGTCTTCTGTGTGCTCCAATCTTCTAAGCGTACTTGGTTTACTACTGACAAGAGGCCTAGGTGCATTGGTGACATCTAATCTTTTGTCATGCTAATAGAATTCCACTATTGTAATGTAGTCTCCATCTCTATCAAGCCTGTGTTAACTCAGATAGATAGATAGGTAGGTAGGTAGGTAGGTAGGTAGATAGGTAGGTAGGTAGGTAGGTAGGTAGGTAGGTAGATAGATAGATAGATAGATAGATAGATAGATAGATAGATAGATAGATAGATAGATAGATAGATAGATAGATAGATAGATAGATTTTTGCCATAATGATTTTTCCCTAAACTGATGCTTCAAGTATTCCAATGATGCATTTTTCACCATGTCATCTGTCTACTGCTGCTGTTCCCCTTCTACTCTTTCTTTCTACATTTCCCAATATTAGAATCTTCTCCAGAGAGCTAGGTCTTTGCATAATGTGTCCACAGTATGTCAATTTGAGTCTGGCCATTGATAGTTTAAGTGAAAACTCCGATTGATTTGTTCAGTTGTTCATGTCTTTAGTTTTTTAGATGTCCATAGTATTCGTACAAGTTTTATCCATGCCAGAGTTCAAAAGTGTCAGTATTCTTTCTATTCTGCTTCTTTGAAGTCCAGCTTTTGCTTCCACAGAGCATCACAGGGAATACATTTGCTTGCACAATACTGATCTATTACAGGGAAGTGAGAGACAGTTCAGTTGAGATAGTTTGTGTGAGAGAAACAGGGTGAAGACAGCCTCTCCCTAATAGTTGTCAGTGTGTATGGTTGTCGTAGATAGGAGAGTACTTCAGTTTGGCAAGATTATATCTATAAGTCTGGAATAATAAAGAAATCTGTTTGAAACAATCACTATGTGTCTTTCTTGGTTTGAATATCTTTTCCAAAGGTTTCATGTCTGTTCTACTATGTGCTGGTCTGCAGTGTATGTCTTGATTGCTTGTTCCTTTACTGTTGTTGGTCGGTACTAAAAGGCAGCAACTATCTACCATTTCAATATCATAATTGTCAGTTTTAAGGATGTTATGCTACACTTGTTTCGTTTAGTCTTTTTTACATTTAATCTTAGTTCCATTTTTGACTCTGCTCCTTGAGTTTTATTACTAGTGCTTGCAGATTCTTTTTATTTAATATCAGTGTAGCATAGGTTATTGATATTTCTTCCTCCAATTTAAAAAAGAAATACTCTTTTCTACTTTTAATCCAGCTTCTCTTAACATAGTTTCTAATCCCTTCTCTGCAAATTAAATTTTGGAAAAATTAAAAATCACATGGATCTTTCTTATAATTAAGTCCCGAATATGCAAAAAGAAATGGGGAAACAAAGTAATACCCAAAATGAATAAACTATTTCGCATCCCACTGTTCCATTAATCTCTGAATGTACATTTCAAAAAGAGCAATTGCTTATTTACTTCTTATTTTACTTATTTTCACAAGATTCCATTGTATTTTGTGTGTATACCCCTAACAATATTATGAATAGCAATTATCCTCCTCCTCCTCCTTTTCCTTCTCCTTCTTCTGCCATATCCGTTATCGGACATTGGCGATCATGTTGGCGATCCTGTTTTTATCAGCAGCCACACAAAAAAGTGCTGCTGAGTTTTGTACAAACCAGTCCCTTAGATTTTGAAGCTATGATGTTCTTCTTCTGCTTGGATGTCATTTGCCTTCAATCTTTATCTGGAGGATTAAATGGAGTATGCCATATTTTTCTGGGTGTCACATCACATGTCCAAAATATTCTAATTTTTGTTTTTTAATTGTTTTGATGATTTCCCTTGGCTTTCCCAGGCGGCTTATCACCTCATTTCTGATCTTGTCAACCCAGTTTATACTTAACAGCCACCTGTAAATCCACATTTCAAATGCTTCTAGTCTCTTCAGGTGGCCTTCTGTCAGAGACCAACTCTCTACTCCATAGAGCAGGATAGAAAACATATAGCATCTGACAAGCCTGATTTTCAGTCTTAGGCTTATGTCGTGACTGCAGAAGACCTTTTTCATTTCGAAGAATGCTGTTCGAGCTATCTCTATCCTTGTCTTTACTTCAGTGGTCATGTCCCAGCTTTCATGCAAATTAGAACCAAGGTGTGTGATCCTTTCAACTTTTTCTAGTGGTATTCCTTCTGAATTTATTGGTGGTAAATTAACGGGTTGTTTGCTGATGACCATGATCTTGGTTTTTGAGGTGTTAAGCTTCAAGCCGTATTTATCAGATATTTCTGTGACTCTGTTGATGAGAAGCTGAAGGTCTTCATGCTTACTGGCAAGCAGAACTGTATCGTCAGCATATCTTCAGTTGTTGATCCAAACACCATTTATTTTGATGCCAGCATCGATATTCTCCAGTGCCTCATTGAAGATTGACTCAGAGTAGATATTGAACAACAGTGGAGACAGAATACATCCCTGTCTGACTACTCTTCTTATTTCTGCGTCAGCTGAATATTTTTGGCCTAGTCTCACATTTTCTACCTGATGCCAATACAGATTCCTTATGATTTGGATGTCTTTGTCATCTAGTCCCCCTTGTTTCAAGATTTCTAATAGTTTGCTGTGTCTTATTTTATCAAAAGCCATCATTCTTGAAATTGTACCAGTGCTTTTTCTTATACCTAATATTCTGAGAGTTGTGTATAAACAGGAGCTCAGTCTTCACCATCCGACAGTTTCTCCTAAGAATTCCCAGTTGTGCAAGCAAAAGCAACTGTGGGATAGAGGCAAAGGGACTGGAACAATTGCTAGCTCTGAATGAGCAGAAAGTGTGAAGAACTGGAAACTCGTTTTGCTCAAAATGCTCTGACACCTCTGCAGTCAGCACCATCGGTGAAAATGTTTCCTCCATTCTTCCAAAATACATTTAATTGTACATGTCCCCCTATTAAAAGATATTGGTGTGAACAGTAACAATAAATATTATTGAGCTATTAAGAGAATATTGCATGTCTGATTCTATTTAAAAAAAGATATTGGAGGAAACATTCATAATGCAGATACTTCAAATATTCTTTGGTTCACATACAAGAGTCTGTTTATCTATATTCTGCAGTTATATAATTCCTTTGAGATCTAGCATATTGTGCAATGTACTGAAAGCTTTCCACTTTATCCATTTTATAGTATATACAATTTAACAAGCTATTTTATTAGTTAGGAAACAAGCTATGTTTGGCTTTTGCAACCCCTATTATCCCCTGTCTTCATGGAAACAATTGTGCTTTGAATAACAAAATTTAGAATTAGAATTTAAAGTTAAATGGATCATAAGAACAAACATGTTTTGGGAAATATTGAAAAGTCATTTGAGTCAGATTCCTAATCTATGTTCAACATAGCTCCACTGCTAAATCTGATATATTGGTTTATTTTCCAGTAAAGAATCTCCCACACTCCAGCTTTTATTTGTTGTATGTTTCTAATTGTCAGCTTTGCTTCTTAAGGAAGAAGCAAACTAGGGACTAGACTTGGGGTAGAAGCAAAACTCATTACGTGATTAGTTATAGTGGCAAAAGAAACTTGATAGAAACTGATAACATAATGCCTAGCATTTTTTAATCATTTAGAGACATTTTTAAACATTTAGACATCTTTGTCTTTCCTGTGTATTCTACTGGAATTTGCTACTGTCATATAAACCATCAATTTGAGTATAGATTAGCATTGTGCTTGAAAAGGTTCCTGCACATAAGAAATATAACCCTATTGTCTAACATCTAATGAACATAAAACTGCTAGGAGTGATTGTTTGCTGGCACAGAAGGAAGTAGTATGAGTATAGTTCTGATCTCCATTTATACAACTCACCCAAGGCCAAACAAGAAATCAAAACCAGTGTTTGGAAACAGTTTGGGTGTAAATGGGGATTGCTTTTGGTAATTACAACCAGGTTTATAAGAGGCAGATGAACCAGTGGTTCTGTTTAGCTCTAAAATATTCCCAGGTATTGATATCATACTTAACTGACAGAAGTTCCCTAGATTCTTCATTTTCCCTTTTTTAAAGACAGGAACAACATTCAGTCTCCTCCAGTCATCCGGTACATTGCCATTCTCCAGTTTTATTTAAAGACATAAGCAGTCGGTCAGACCATCTGCAAGTTCCTTCAGCAAATTGGGATACAATTCATCTGGTCCAATAGGCATAAACTGACTCAAAATAATAGATATTTTTTAAATCAAACTCAAGCTTCAATGCTGCCCATTTATTCTGTTCTTCATAATTTTCTATTTAGATTTGGATAGCTCTGTCTTCTCTAAGTAACTGCTCTACTGATTCTTTTCTTTTTCTTTTGAAGTCTAAAGTTTTTTTGTTATTCTTAGCATGTTTCACTCTAGGCATTTTAGCATCTTTCATTCTATGTTTTTGCTTTCCTTACATAAGCTCCACAGTTCCAGGCTACCTGACCAGTCTGAACTGTTTTCTTGTCATCTGGTTCTTTTCCATTTTCTGTTATGAGCCATTTTAAAGTTTTTGTCTTAACTAAGCTGTTTGAGTAGCCATATTACCTTCTCACCCTGATGCTGATTTTTCCCTCTGTGGAATCATTTAGTACTGTGCTTTTAGTACCTTCTTATTTAGGAACTCCCAGACATGTCCAATTAGTATTTCTTGCCATGGAATCTACTTGTCACTGCTCTGAGTTTACTGAAAGGAACGTGATGGCTTTAATATGCAAGAACAAGATTTGGAAAGAAACTGTTCTAGTAGTGTTTGCAAAATCTCCCAAGCTAATAACTAAAAAGTAAAGCTTCCTCAGTCTTATATTTGGTCCTTTAATGCACATGTCATTTTTGTTAAAGGTCTCCTTTAACGCAGACATTTTCATTTTCAATTCTTGCTGTCATTGACATTTCATCTCAGAAGCAACTGATGCCAACCAACCAACTTCATTTGTCATTCAGATTACTTCTTCTGCTTTCCTATCCTTCTCTAATATATTTTATAGCCTCTGCAATTTATAACAATGGAAGAATAAGAACAGGCAGGGGCAGGCAAGGAAGAGGCATGTATATTTGGAAATGGCCCAATAAAAGAGGGAGGACAAAAATTATTGTATGCATAACCCGGATTTACACCATACATGTATCATTGCAATTTGCCACATAATTGGAGCTGTCTCATTATTTTATGTTCCTCAATTCATACTTGTATCATGGCAAAGGAGGCCCATTTTATAACAAAATGCCATTGCCAAGTTTTGTTTTGTTTTTTTGTAACCTATTGTTTGGGCTGAGTAAGTTGGCTACTTTTCATACCAACTTCTAGATTTCTGTGCCAATGTATCTATTTTTGACTACTCATTGTCACTGTTATTTCTTTTATGGCAAAGATTTTCAGACAAAATGAACCTGCTGTTTACTAGGTTAAAAAAATATATAAAAAGTTTGAAACTATTTACAGAAATAGATAAATATATAATAAGAACTTTCTAAATGAAATTCCCATGTGATGAAAGACCCTTGCACATAAAATTTTTCACATTTTCTCAAAACCACATATGCATTATATTCAAGTCAGACAAACGAACAGTTGTCAGTTTCTTTTTTTTATATAATTCTCTTTCTGAAAGTATAAAATATTGTACACACACCTGTGTACTTGTATTTAAGTCTTATTGGATTGCACATGAGGTTTTAAGATTAAACCAAATGTGTCTAAAGAGGGTACTTGACTTTCCATCTTTTAAAATTAGATGCTAAGTTAAAAGCCTTCTTTTACCAAATACCGTTCATATTTCAAATAAATATTTCATCTTTTATCTACTGGGATAAAAAGAAATCTAGAAACCCCTAAAAGGGATACAATTGCTGCTCTGACATATGTTGTAACATATTGAGGAGCATCAGGTGCCACAAGACTCAAACTGGGAGCACTGCCAGAAAAGACAACCTTCACAACTGCATTGTGGGAGGATAAAAATAGTTGGCAGCAACTGAGAAAAACAGAACGTGAAGCTGGTAGGTTTCCCCTCCCTCAGATGACCATAAAGTGAAGAGGCCTTTCTATGAAAGTCTGAGATGCCAACCTAGAACTTTAAATTCTATTGGACTTTATTCTTGGATAGTAGGGTTTATATATTGCATGTCTGTATAATAGCTGTGTTAGGTATTTTTTACTGATAGAATATTTGTAGCTCAGGGTTGATCTGCAGGTCCTTTGGTGCTCTCTGAGCTTGGCTGTTTTGTTGCAGATATTTCATGACCAAACTAGTTAACATCTTCAGTGCTAGTAGGAAGTGGGGTTTGCTCTCATTTTATATACTAGTGGCTTCCCCTGTCAATGTTGATGGGAGTGGTCTTTGTGGTTCCTTGATTGGGCTGTTGTTTACCATTAGCTTGTTTGTTTGAGTTGCTACCAACCCACCAACCCACTAGTATATAAAATGAGAGCCAATGCCACTCCCTATAGTATTAATAATGTTACCTAATTTGGTAATGAAAAGTCTGCAACAAAAGAACCAAGCTCAGACTCCATAGGTATTGATTGTATTATATTGGTTTAAGGTTTTCCTGGGGCTTTAAATTTAGTTGGCAAAATCTTTGTTGCTTTCTGACCTGCTCAGAGAGTTATGTTAGTAGGGAA
>NW_015386522.1:381747-386766 GCF_001527695.2 Protobothrops mucrosquamatus
AATTCCACATCCACAGTATTCTTTGTTTTTTAAAAAGCTTTCCTGTCTGAAGACTGCTTGGTGATGACTTAGTGCATCTTACAAATAAGAGGAATATAAAGATGCAAATTCAACTGAATTATCATTATGCCATCTGGTGCTTTTACTTTTATTTATTTTATTCATCCATAGCAGCTAGTTGCTTGCCAGTAGATTATGTTTCTTTGGTCAACACTGGAATGGAAAAGCTTTCAAAATTCAGTTAAAGGTCTTTGGGGAAATAAGGAGGTCAGCACAAGAGCAGCAAATTTCTTACATGCATAACCATGAACAGATACTAGAAGAAAAGATGAGGGGGGTATGTTGTTGTTCTGAAAGGAAGGTCAAGTAATTCTTCCAAAAAGCTTTGTTTCTCATTCTTGTTCTACAAGGAATTCAAATAAATTCACCTGCAGTGTTTTCAGAACTCTGCCCAATTATTTTAAACTTAAAACTGACCAAAAAAATATAGTTTTATAAGGGTGAATGAATAGTAATATTCTTTATAGTTATTCAACAGAGAAATTATCTGATTTGGAAATAAATATTGATGAATCCAACACACATTAGCTTAGAAAGATAGCCTTTTGTCTGACGCGTTGCAGAAAAGGCTTTGCAACTTGAGAGAAACTGTTATAGGATATAATATTTTGCCTGACATCTTGTGATGCAGTATAACAGCACAATCAGAGCTAAAAAGATCCTTACAAGGAGAATAATCAAGACATGACTTCATTTCATACTTCGTTTCATATTTCTTAGATGTCAGGGTTCTAGAAACTGAACAGAAAATTCCAAAGAAGCAATGCAGAAGTTTCAAATAAAGTGGACCATAGTTTTCCATATATAAATCTATCTCAGACTGTATTCATTAAAAAAAGATGCTTGATAAAAGGTATGTTATGACTTTGGAAAGAAATCTCAACTGGCAGAAACAGGGTTTTTTTCTCTATGTGTTTATTGCATTATTCAGATAAATCTGATATATAGTAATTTAATTTTAGTTTTGTTCATGGTTTATGTTACATTCCTGAGGAAAATGTCTATGGAGATTCCCAATCATTCAGATCATGGTTTTCCCAAAGGTGGTTTTCAAAAGGCAACTGAACTTTCTTGGGGGGAGGGGGGGCTTCTCCTTGAAAAAGGAAAAGTTTGTTCAGAATAGCTTTGGAGGTGCAGTAGTTAGAATGCAATTGCAGTTTTCGAAGCTGATTCTGCCCACAGCCAGGAGTTTGATCCTAACTGACTCAAGATAGACTCAGCCTTCCGAGGTCAGTAATATCAGGATTCAGATTTGGGGGGGGGGGCAATATGCTAACATTGTAAACTGCTCAGAAAGTGCTGTAAAGCACTATGAAGTGGTATATAAATCTAAGTGCTATTGCTAGGATATCAGTTGATGATATAATTTTTCTATGAAAATATTAGCACTAAAAGAATAAACTACTGATTTTTATTCTTGCTATTTTGTCTTATTCAACTTGATTCTGCAACACACTACTGTTCAAAATAGAATTTACAGCTCTGGTTCTTTACATCTTCAAAGTAAAACAAAGCTTTGGAAGAAGCTTTGAAATTCTTAGAGATATCTGTACTTTAAAAATTGCCAAAGAGAAACACCATTAAATACAGATATAAATAGATACAGTAGATACAAATACAGATGGATACAGATATCTACTTCAGTAGTTCAGTTTCAGGATTTCACTAATAACATTTTATTATATATTTTTCCAAGAACATTGGAAATTAACTAAGAATGAAGCTAAGTCCATTTATTATAGGTGGCCATTAAGCTTGGGTCATTGCTAATATTAAAAAATTGGAAAGTCCTTGATAGAAAAAACATTACTTCAGTGTCATAATCATCAAAATGTCAAATGGCTTTTTAAATGTAAAAGAATAGTAAACATTGATACTTTTAACTTGCAGCAAAAAGATCACAGAATGTTCAGTTCTGTGAACACTGTCAAAACAGAATACTATGAGCCAATGTTTGAAAGTTGATTCTAAACAGAAATGTAGATGCTATTTAGGGCCATGTTAGTGAGTGACAGTGACTTGCTGGAGGTTAGATGACAGTGTTTGTATGGAAAGTGTTCTACCTCAGGGACTGCTGCAGCATCCGGATCATGCTGTTTAATTGTAATATGTTTATATCAAACTTCTTTAATAACAAAAATGTTGTTTACAATAAGTATTGGATTTTGACATTTTTATGAATAAAATAAATCCAGTCTTAACTTTGTGGCATACCATTTTGTGGTTTGTTAGTATTCTGAGTAAGAGCCTGGCCTTTTGAGCATTCAGCCATTGTACAGACTCAAGAAGCTTAAAAGAGATTAGTATTCTTCCCTTTCCCCATTGTAAGAAGCTACCGACTACCATAAACTCAAGAAAGAATCTTACTTCTGCAAACAATATTGGGGTGATTCAATGGACAGAAATAATCCCTTTCCCTTCCACTTTAAAATATTTTTTTTCTAAATGATGTTGAGAATGATTCACATTTTTTTTTCCTGCTAGTCCCAATACCCTCCTCATTCTCACTATGTGTGTGTGTGGGGGGGGGGGGTGTCACTGAGTTTGTGGTTTACTTCTTTGGTATAAGTGTTATAAGAATATGAATTAGCATCACAAGTAGAATAAATTGCAAATTATTATGCTTTTCACAGATATAGACCAGTTCACATATTCAGTGGCTATAGGCACCAGATGCAACTTCAGGGCTTGATTTGAATCAAAGCCGTGATGCTCCTGAGGCATTGGGGTAACATTGTTGAACCTTCCCTTTTGAAGTGGCTTTCAAGTATACTCTTGTGACAAAGTAGCATTAAGAAAGGCAGGTGTGAAATAATTTACCATTGGCTAAATAGTTCTTTTCCTTTGACAAGGTTTTTTTTCTACAGTAGCAGTTGAAATGATAATGGCTATTGATAAGATTAGTTGCATTTATAATTAAAAGCTAACATTTCCATTTCAGCTTGCAGATGATCTTTCGCTAAAGTTCAGTGTTGTGGAATCCATAATAATAATAATAATAATAATAATAATAATAATAATAATAATAATAATAATACTTTGCAAAATATTTCAAGAAACTGCAGCTTCCTGCAATAACTCCAGCAATGCTACAAAAAACTGCGCTACTCGGAACATCTTACATTTTAAGGAGGTACCTGGTTGATACCTAGGATGTTGGCAGCAACCTGTGTCAACCATCAGCGCCAGTCAATTTGATTGTTCAATTAACTGAGGTTCACATCTAATGAATAATAATAGTAATAGTAATAGTAAAAATAAAGTTGGAAGGGAGGTCATCTAGTCCAACCCCCTGCTCAGGCAGGAAACCCTATACCATTACAGACAAATGGCTGTCCAGTCTCTTGATGCTCTCAGTTCTGTTTCAAGGTTGCTGACAAACTGACAAACATAGTACTTTAGAAGCAGGAATATTTACTTCAATTTAGGCAGATAACAGCAGTAAGGAATGTGATTCAAATGCCTAATAAAGAATGCTTCCCTAAAAAGAGCCAAATACAGTCCAAAAAGCAATAGCATAGTCTGGATATGTTCCAAAAGTCACAAGATGCCAAATCCGGTAAACAGTCAGTTCAAGGGTCAAGAGTCACAAACAAGAAACAGGAACACAATTCAAGAGCTGGATACCTGAACAGTTGTCTACAACAAAGGATTGCAAGCCCGGGAGCTAACTAAATCAGTCTATAGCCAGCCGACTATACATACTCATGCTTTATCTTTTGTTTCACAAGAAGCTTCATTGAGGAACATTGTTCTGCTCACTTCTGTATGTGCCTAGCCTGGGGCTTGGTGGCTATGCTTCATCATCTGTCTACTCCAGCTGAACAGGAAATGCCTGTGAGTGATCAGCCTCAATTGAAACCTGGTTTACTGATTACTGAGATAGACAATTCTGAAGCATAGGCTTAGCTGGAACAACATTGTCAGATTCAGACTCTGAATGATGGCACATAACACTCTCTGTGCTTGGTTGTTTGCTTTCAGACATTTCATTACCCAATTAGATAACAACATGCTAATAAACATGGGATTATTCTTTGTATATGTATAGTAGCTTGCCCTGTCAGTGTTGGTGGGCTATAGTTTTCTCCTTGATTAGTATATTGTTTTCTGCTTGACTGTTTGTCTGGTAATAATCTCTGCTTATCTGGGTGTTGACTACTGGAGATTTAACATTTAACATTTATTACATTTATACCCCGCCCTTCTCCTGGTGGACTCAGGGCGGCTTACAGCCAGTTTAAAAACAAAACAATCAATACAATATACAAAATTTAAAATGTAGTTAAAAAGAAATATTAATATGGGCCAGATGATCCCAAAGATGTTTTTTCACGAGGCAACTGGACTTTCTTGTTTTTCTTTGAAGACGTTTCGCTTCTCATCCAAGAAACTTCTTCAGCTCTGACTGGATAGTGGGGAATGGAAAGATTTATACTCATTGCAGACAGCTGATCATTTGCATTCTTTTAGCGAGTCGTTAATACTCCCTGGAGGCTTACCTGTGTCTTCAGGGTCACCTGAGTAGTGCAAATATGCGTGGAGCCTTCTTCAAACTGTTGAAAGGACTGTGTTGTAGACTGGAGATAGATGATGTTGTATCCCTCCCCTTCTATTGAGAGGGCTGTTCAGTTTTGACAGCCTCTTTGACCCCTCTTTCAAACCAGTGATCCTCTCTATCCAAACTGTGCATTTTGCTGTCTTCGAAAGAGTGGCCTTTGTCTTTTAAATGCAGATGGGCTGCTGAATTTGTCCTGATGGGTTTGCTCTCCTATGTTGTGCCATACATTTATGAAGTTGTTGTTTTGTTTCCCCACTGTACAGATCTGCACATGGCTCACTGCATTGTATTGCATGTACCACATTGCTCAGTTTGTGTCTGGGTGTTTTCTCCTTGGGATAGACAAGCATTTGCCTAAGTGTATTCTTGGGTTTGAAGTGTGCACGTATGTTGTGTTG
>NW_015386522.1:387068-405705 GCF_001527695.2 Protobothrops mucrosquamatus
GGTTTGCTCTCCTATGTTGTGCCATACATTTATGAAGTTGTTGTTTTGTTTCCCCACTGTACAGATCTGCACATGGCTCACTGCATTGTATTGCATGTACCACATTGCTCAGTTTGTGTCTGGGTGTTTTCTCCTTGGGATAGACAAGCATTTGCCTAAGTGTATTCTTGGGTTTGAAGTGTGCACGTATGTTGTGTTGGCTAAAGATCCTCCTGAGATTTTCCAATATTCCTGCAACATAGAGAATGACTATTTTGCTTCGTTTACTGTTTTCTTTGTCTGTTGTGGAGGGTTGCTGGGTCTTTTTTGAGATTTGATAGCCACAAGTTCTGAGGGCTTCCTTAATGTGTTTCAGTTCTTTTTCTTTTCCATCTTTGGTGGTAGACAGGTCTTCTGCTCTGTGGTGTAGGTTTCTGATAATTCCCATTTGTACTCCAGTGGATGGTGTGACTCAAAATGTAAATATTGATCTGTGTGTGTGGGGGGGGGGGTTGTTGTAAATTTCAATGTTAAGGCTTCTGTCTTCCTTAATGTATATAGCACAGTCCAGGAAGGCTAGACTATTTTCCTTAACATCTTCACGTGTGAATTTGATGTATCTTTCCACCGAGTTGATATGTTTGGTGAATGCTTCTAATTCCTGTGTATTGATCTTGACCCAAGTATCATCCACATATCTATACCAGTGAGTGGCTGGAATTCCTGTGAAGGAGTTTAGGGCTTTGGTTTCTAACTTTTCCATGTAAGAGATTGGCCACAATGGGTGAATACAGGTGAGCCCATGGTGCAGCCGTGCTTTTGTCTGTAGAAATCTTCACTGTATTTAAAATAGGCTGTTCCCTCTCTCAAAGAGGGGGAGGGATACAACATCATCTATATCTCAAGTCTACAACACAAATAAGCCTCCAAGAGCACTAACAACTTGCTAAAAGAATGCAAATGACCAGCTGTCTGCAAGAAGTATAAATCTTTCCATTCCCCACCATCTAGTCATAGCTGAAGAAGCTTCTTGGATGAGAAGCAAAATGTCTTAAAAGAAAAACAAGAAAGTCCAGTTGCCTCGTGAAAAAGCATCTTTGGGATAATTATGACCTGGATGACTGAGAATCTCCATAGATGCTGGAGAGGATGTATTCTGGACTTTTTGTTTCTTTCTTAGCTTTTAATTGTCTCTTTTGAAAGATGTGTAAATATGGTTTATGTGTATTGTCTATATGTCTATTGGTCAAAGAATGCAACAAGATTTGTTTGGCATGATTTGTTTTTGACAAAGCCATGTTTGACAAACTCTGTTATAATGACTCCCCTTTTTTCTCCTTGGACTATTCAATTTTTTGGTTTACCTAAGACATTTTGGAGTATTTTAGTTGGTTGCTACAGTGAGGCCATGTGATTGTAATAGTCTGTTGATAGTTTCTGAGATGCGTTTGATGTATGGTAGTATTATCCTTTTTCATAGCTTGTGTTGGTTACACTGTAGTAGACTGAGTGGTACAGCACTTCATGATAATGTTGCATGAGTTCACTGGAAAATGTTATATAAGTGGTCTGTTTCCTTTTTCTGGTGTTCTGGGTTGCTGTGGTGCATTTACTCCAGGTGTGTCAAATTGCTGGCCCACGGGCCGGACGCATCACAATGAAACCGTGCCCACCCCATTGCTAGCAATAGGGAAAAGGTTCCGATACGTCGCGCAATGTCACGTGACATCACGAGTTTGACATGTCTGATTTGTTCAGTGTCTTTTGTTCAGCAGCTTCAGTGTTCAGTATATTTTTATTTACTTTTACTAATTTATCAAATTTAAATGCTACCCATCTCACTCTCAGAGTGACCCTATGCTGTCAGAAATAACTTCTGAGTTTACTGAAATTTGCTTCCTCTTAACTATTCATGAACCTACAAAGTATTATTAACTGTTTCTGTACAACTTGTTTTGGATGTCAGAATTTTATGATGGAACATTACATTCCTGAAAATTTTAGAAAAATAAAGTAGAACTGTCCCTTGCTGCCATTCTTTCCGATTTTCCCATCTACAGAAACTGGTTCAAACTGACATACAGTCACCCTTCCTGCCACTAACTTCAAAACACTGAGAATGTCAAGTCAATCAGAGCACCCTATAACTGATCAAGAGGAGACACTCCCATGCCTGGTCTGTTTCCACAATCAGCGTTAGCTACTGAGTCACTAGACACTATGTCAACAAGGTACTATTCTCCCACTCAATTTATTAAAATGACAGAGAAATAGTAGCTCACCAGCAGAAGCTGTAAGCGAGGGAATTGTTCCTTTCCCCAAATTCTACAAGACTCCAGTGCTCCTGTGAAAAAGACAATGTGCCAATTCTTTTCCTGTGGAAACAAAACAGAGCCAGAAATAAATAAGCTGAACTGTCAAACCAAGATGATTCAAGCATGGAACCAGTCAGGAACAGCTTAAAAGGTAGGTGTGAAGCAGCCCTAATGTGACTATAAATACTCCTTGCAAGTATAGATTGTTATAATAAGTATCCTACACTGATGGGTATTCCAACAGTCTTCAACCATCATCCTTCATTTCACTGTCCTCCCAGCAAAAGCCACCTACGGGTTATCAAACAGCATTTTAACCAAATCAGACTAGACCGTTAATTAGATGCAAATGTTTTTAGTTTTGTGTTGTCTTATCATAAGAAAAATGAGTTGTGATTGGAGAGGATTAGATTGAAATATTTTACATTTCAGATAAATGTAGATAGTCATTGCACTATATACTGAGAATATATAGCATGAAAAAAAGTGAAACAAAAGATGCTACATAAATTGTGCTTATTTGAACAAAGAAGAAACTTTATAGTGCAGGAAACAGAGCAACTATTTTTAAAATTGCTATAAAAATGTACTCTTCAAATTGAAAATCTTTTTAAAGGACACTACCAATCAATCAAAAAGCATTTCAACCAAATCACACTTGACAGTTAAAATAGAATAGAGCTGGAAGGGACCTTGGAGGTCTTCTAGTCCAGCCCCCTGCTCAAGCAGGAGAACCTATACAATTTCAGACAGGTGAATGTCTAGTCTCTTAAAAATCTCCAGTGATGGAGCACCCACAATTTCTGGGGGTAAGCTGTTCCACTGGTTGATTGTCCTCACTGTTAGTAAGTTTCTCCTTAATTCTAGGTTGCTTCTCTTTGATCAGTTTCCAACCATTATTTGTCGTCCTTCCCTCTGGTACTTTGGTGAACAACTTCGTCCCCTCTGCCTTATTGGCAGCCCCTCAGATACTGGAACACTGCTATCATGTCTCCCCTATTTCTTCTTTTCTTTAGACTAGCCAACCCCAAGTCCCGTAACCATTCTTCGTATGTTTTAGTCTCCAGGCCTTTGATCATCTTAGTTGCTCTTCTCTGAATTTTTCCAAACTCTCAAAATCTTTTTTGTGATATGGTGACCAAAATTGGCTACAGTATTCCAGGTGTGGTCTTACTAGAGTTTTATAAAGCGGTACTAATACTTCGTGTGATCTTGATTCTATGCCTCTGTTTATACAACCCAGGATTGTTTTAGCTTTTTTGGTGCTGCTGCACATTGCTGGCTCATAGTTAAGTGATCATCCACTAGGACTCCAAGGTCGCTCTCACAGTTATTATTTTTAAGCCAATCTGTATTTGTAGCTGTATTTTTCCTGCCTAAATGTAAGACTTTGCTTTTTTCCACATTGAAACTCATTTTGTTGGATAGGGCCCATTGTTCAAGTTTGTCAAGATCTTTTTGGATCCTGAGTTTGTCTTCTGGGGTGTTGGCTACTCCTGTCAGTTTGGTGTCATCTGCAAATTTGATGAGTTCCCCTTCAATTCCCTCATCTATAGTAAGTCATTTATGAAGATATTGAATAGTACTGAGCCTAAGACGGAACCTTGTGGTACCCCACTGCTTACTTCTCTCCATGTGGATGTATTAATTGGATGTATATGTTTTTAATTTTGTGTATCTGATCTTTTTTTAAAAAAAGCATAATGTTCAGAAAAATTGATTGCTTACATAACAAGTCTCATTCTGGACAAATCTGTATTCTGAATGTTTTTGCCCACTTTGGAAGTGCCACATCTTAGAAATATATTTAAATGGAAACAGATAAAATAGTAAAGTCACACCATTAATTAAAATATTCTCTGTGTTTTATTTCTCTGTGTTGTGATAAATCTATTTCTGGGACTATATGCAGTGGATCTTATTTCTGAATAGATATTTACACAATAGAGATGTTGATTTCTCAAATGAACAAGAATTAAGCTATCTTGAAAGCCTGGGGCTTACGGATAATAAAATAGAAAATCCACTGATTAGATTGAGTAGACAAAATGATTTGTTTTAGTTCAGAAATAAGCAACCTTTAGGGAGTGAAGGGACATTTCCTAGCCTCCTAACCTTCTAGAGGGCCTTTGGAAATGTAGAAATGCCATGAGAAAGGGGGGACCAGATAGTTTGCAGCCCACTTTTAAAGTGGAGTATTAAAGATAGAAAAGGGAACAAGAGGCTCTCTTAGACATCATTGTGTAAGGTGGCATGAATAAGACACAAAGGAACAGGTTTCTTTCCTTGCTATTAGAACAAATGTTTCATGTTTCATTTTCTTTCTCCTTCAAAGCATTTTTCTGAGATAGAAGGGGGAAATGATGTCATGCTTAAAATTAATTTGGTGGCCACATTGCACACAAAAATCCCACAATAATTGGCTCTCATCATTATTTTCTACAACAGATACCACATTTAATGGCCTCTGTCAAATAAACCATCCTTTCTTACACTAGAAAAGGAAACTCTCTCTTTCTAGGTTAAGGCATCAACAAAAGAAATCTGATTGTATTGCCTTCACTCAAGCAATATGAATTTCACTATAAAGGCTTCCTTCCTTCTTTACATGCAGTCCTCCCAAATATATATTCAAAATCATTAGAATATAGGCAACTATAACAGTTAACAAATATAGGGTTCTGGGTGCTCTCTGAGTTTGGTTGTTTTCATGCAGATTTTTCATTACCCAACCAGGTAACATCTTTAGTACATAGTGGATTGAGCACTGAATATATTACCTGGCTGGGTAATGGAAGTCTGCATTAAAAAAAAAAAAAACAAGCTCAGAGAGCACCAAGGGCTTCACAATTGAATCCTAAACTACATACATTCTCTTCTATTGGTAGACTTAACTTATATTGTTTTAAAGTTAGCTAATTGTTATATTAGTATATTATATATTAGCAAATTCCTTCTGTCCATAAATAACATTCAAGAGTTTTGACTTCTAGTAAACTCATTTAGCTAGCTCCAGATTAAGTAATTTGAGAAAGAAAATTTTATATACATTTTTTAAATAAAACATTGACGTTTTCAATCAGTTGGAAAGATGTGTGCATAAATTAGAAAAACATTACCAACACACAAGCTATTAAATGTATATTCAAGAGCAAAAAGGTAGCAAACTTGCTTAAAGTAGATTCCTTAACATAAAAGTATTTCATTTCAGAATATTATCCTTTATTATGCTTGGAAAACAGGTTCTTTATAACCAGTGGTGGGATTCAAATATGTGAACAACCGGTTCTCTGTGTGGATGCCACTTCCAGAAGTCCATTTTAGGGCTAGGCAAGAAAAAATTAGCTACCGGTTCTGCCGAAGTAGTGCAAACTGGCTGAAACCCACCGCTGTTTATAATTGTGCTTTACCGTGTCTACATAACTGTGAATTAACCTGTGCTTTACCGTGTCTACATAACAGAAATCCAAATATCCCCTGCTTTCTGTGCTCCACAAGAGGACCCATCCAAGGGAACCTAAGCCAACAATTAAAATTTAATTATCCTTAGTAATTTATATAGTGATCATATAGAACACAACTTTTATTTCAAAAAGAAGTTGAAATCCACCACCCACATGTATGTCATCCATGGAGCCAACAGGAAGTCTTCCCAGAGATAATTGCTGTATTGACTCTGGCTCATTATGGAAAAGATTCTATTACAGGGTTTGTATAGAGTCAGTACATGACAGAGCTCTAGCCAGGAAAATTAGACTCTTTCTTTCAAAAGCATGCTATTTGCAAAATAATTTGCAGAGCTCAACTTTTTAATTTTTTAAAAAAAATATTGAATATTAAATACAGCTTACAGCACCAAAAAATAGTAATTGTACACTGAAAAAAGGATACTTGTCACTCAGCGATTAAAGACCCTGGAAAGCTGACAACCCAGGTTTGAGACCCGAGCGCCACACAATTGAGGATGCCCCCGTTCCTGCCCACCTAGCAATTCAAAAGCATGCAAATGTGAGTAGATTAATAGATATAACTTCAGTGGGAAGGTAACAGCATTCCATGTGCCTTTAGCATATAGCCATGCTGGACACATGACCATGGAAAATGTCTTTGGGTAATGTCTTCTCCCTCAGCCAAGAAACAGAGCTGAACACATTTGAACTCTTTGGTTTACTAAAGTTAAACTTTGCCATTCTTTATTCCACAAGATAGCCAGATAAAATTAATTTCCATTTTAGTTTTTAATTCCTTATGAAGTTCAATTGTTGGTTTCTGTTCAAGTGGTACATCTCTTAAAGACTAAAAGTCTCTTAAAGACTACCTCAGGGGCTGTTACAGCATTCAGACCACACTATTTAATTATAGTATGTTTAATTATAGCATATTTCATAGCTATATATATGTATCATCAGTACTACCGAACTCTGCTGCGGTTAAGAAATATTTGCATTAATAAGAAGATGAGAAACTAGTTCTGCTCATCTTTAGTGTAATTACTGGAATGGATCAGATTAAATGAAAGATACTTGCTGTCATTTAATTGAGAGAGTCTTCATAAACCTTTTTAATGGCAACATTTTAGACTGATATAAACTAAAGCTTCCTGCTGGCTGTCAAGCTGTATTTTTTGTGTATAGAGTTTCAGTTCTTTTTTGTGTTTTCTACATACTTTAAGGGAAAAGCCATCTAATTGGCTGCCTATTTAGAAGGCTCAAGTTAATCTTTTGTGTAAAGCAATACACAAATTAACGGAATTTCTCCATCGTGGACAGCCAGATTCCACTGTGCAAGAGCTCCATTTTAAATATTTCTTCTTACCAAATTTAACTGTATTAAAATAACATTTCAAATTGTGAGGATGGTGTTAATCATTATCACAGGCTGAACAGAGATGATTTGGTATGGAAACGCCAGAGTTATTCTAATAAGGCAGTCCCCTGGAGTTACTGTATTATTCCAACACTTTTTTTTCATAAATGTTATTTTGACATTTTGACACATGACACATAAACAGGATGCATGTGTTGCTCTGAAGATGTGTAACATTTGAATCTCCTAACTAGTTATTACATTCTCGTCCCATAAACAGTGGTTACACAGATGACCATCTTCAGAGTTCTTCAATGGAAACCACTTCTTATGATATGGTTATGCGTGTTCTTTGCATTGGAATCTATGAGCTCTGTGTGCCTAATAAGGCTCTGTTCCTGTGTAGACTACCAGAGACAGAATATTTTAACAATTTTGCTATTTTGCTGCAGCTGTGGAAACATATTGCCAGTTGAATTGGTTGATTTAAAGTCTAATGCTGCAATAGCCCTCTACAGCAGCTTAGGAAATAACTGCAAACCTCTTGATTAATGAGGGTGAATAAAGACCTATTTTAAATTTTCCCATTTGTTCATATAATTGTGCTCCATTACATGGGAAAGGCAAAAGATTAAATTAGCAGATTATCTGAACGGGAAACAGATTGTCAGTTATTTCTCTTTCTTTAGTTTAGAATATGCTGTGGGGAGAGTTTGGGGGGGGCTAGGACTAACATTGTTTAGTATGCAATTTGCTTTAATCTCTTCTTCTTCTTGTTGTTGTTAATTGCGAAGTCGTGTCCGACCCATCGCGACCCCATGGACAACATTCCTCCAGGTCTTCCTGTCCTCTACCATCTTCTTAAAGTCCTTAAATCATATGGATTCCTTCAATATTATCTTCAGTCCTAAACTTAACATAATTTTGATATATGATCACAAATCAAAACAGGTAATGTTGTCCTCAGAAAGATTCATATTATAATTCCATGTGGAAATATTTAGATTAGTATAAGTAATAATCTTCATAATAGTTTTATGTGTGATAGATCAAGAGAACTTCTTAATACTGTAGGACTGACCTTATACCTGTTTCTTTCTGAATCAATTAATAGCCGAAACCTAACCAGACACACAAAGGAACTTTGGAAAACAATTAAATTCATATTAAATAGACTAAGTTTCAGTTTGGTATATTTAGAACTGTAGCCTTAACCTATGGATGAAAGTAACTTGGAAATTTAAACCGATTATCTTGGTTCAGATTAACATAGGAAATTATAACTAAAAGATCTATCTTATTCAGCTCAGCATTGTCTATAGCAGATCTTCAAGGTTTCATATAGGATCTTTTCTCAGCCCTAGTTTTGAAGATGCTTGGAACTGAAAAAGGGGTTTTCTGCATTAAAATGTGCACTGTGTAACTGAATAACAATGAATCTACTGTGTAACTGGATTACAATGAATCTTTGACATCTCCTTCATTAAAATGTAAAAGATAATAGTTACGATTACTTGAAAGTGCTTTTCTCTAAGCTTTCACGAACTGCTTAAGTTGAATCTTACATAAAATAGAGATTTTGGACACTCACATATATTCTTTTTGCTGCCTAAAGATAACAGTTTGTTATCTTTAGGCCAGATACACCAAAGTTGAATTATGTTTCTTAAGGTTTGGCTTTATTTTTTTGTTTTAAAATGAATGTAAAAATCCTGTCACATGAAACCTCAAACTTAAGACTCCAATGTTGAGAATAATGCAATAATGTCATTCAGAACAAAAAGATTGTTCTCGTTATTCTTCTTAATTCACATGCAACTTTGCCAATCAAGATGTGATATCTATAATTTCCAAATTCCAAAATTTCTAGTTAGCATAAAGAATCTGGGCATTGACAACCAAATAGGATGATGCTGTAATGGGAATGTTTCCAATCTTTCAGACAATTTATCATACATTTCTCATAAGGAGTAGCTCTATGAAGTTCTCCAATCTACTTTTCCATTTCCCCAAATGAAAAGACCCTCTTCTGCAACACATCTGCAGTTACATGCTCACTGCTACGCAAAAAACTCACTTTCTCCCAGTAAACCTAACATTCTAAACCTAATCACAGAGTATAAATGAAGAATTGAGAACACAAGGCTGCCCCAATGTTAACCCACATTCAACAGCATTAGTCCTTCATTCAATAATCCATGCAGGATACAGTGCAAGTATGACAAAGAAGCACACCTTTAGTGGGTACAGATACACATTTATATAGCAGGATTGTCTTTTATTAATCTGATGTACTGTATGTTTTTTACAAAGCAAGCAGACTATTTATGCTGTTTCTTATACTACTGCTCAACAGGACAAGAAATCAACTGGCATGATTTTATTTATATAAGCTTTTTGTTATTATTATACTATTACTTTTGCTTTGCTTTTGTTAACCTATGGGGAACCTGCCATTTTATCTTTGGTCGAGAAAAGAAACTTGGAGCAAGCTTTGATTTTTTTTATTTTATGCATTGCTCATGACATTAAGGAGACATTTGCGACAGCAGAAGTAACAAATGGAATTGCAACATCGGAAATAAGCCATTGGAGGCTTAGAAATAATGACCTGTGAATAAAGGAAAAAAGCCAGGATACTTGTGTTATTCAATTACCGGAAGAAAGCAATAATAACAACAAAAATGCTGTGATGCCTAAAAATGAAAAAACAATAATAAAGAACATTCAGGCACACAAAATACTCTAAGGACTCCAGAGCTCAGGCAGTTGCAGACTGGGAGAGCAAAAATTAGAATGCAGAGAAAACCATAACATTCCATCAATTTCAAAGGAATATTTTTCTGCCACCGCGCCATGAAAGGAAATTATTTTGACTGGCCCAAATTTATCTGTGATTGTTAAGAGCCAGTCATTCACTTTCAGCCTAACCTAAAAGATGACAAGCATGTGAAATTTACAAATATAGAAAGTGTGGTTCTTCCGCACCACGCAGCAATTACCTGAGGCAGTTCACTTAATCTATCTCTGATTAAAATCAATTTTTTTCCTGGAGTTTCTTCCTATTACAAAATAAAAGTAGAAAACAAAAAACTCAGGGTTGGGCTTGGTTTTAATGTGAAGACCTGGGTAAATCACTGTTCACCAAGGAACAGAAGGGCCATAAGGAAAGCATAGGGCAGCCCTTTGGAGAGAGCTCTACTTCCTTGTGTCACTTGATTTGCAGGGAGCAGACAAAGAGCTTAAGCTACAACCAGGTTCATGTGAAAGAAGGTAATCCTTTGAATAACTTAGCCAGGGCATCATGAACTATAAAGGTCAACATTAGCATTTTATATTGAAACTAGTGGGGTGGGAAAGGGAACAAGACCTGAAGACAAATCAGGTGAACAAAACGTGACTTTCCAGACTTATTTGTAGTACTTCATATTCCTATTCCTTGTGAAAAAAAATCATCCTAGTTCTTGATTTATTAATGGAATATGCTCACATGGGAGTATTTATACTTTAGCCTATAAATAGTAGCGCAAACGAGCAACATTTTGACACTAATCTCAAAGATAGTGTGAAATGTACCTTTTAAACTGCCCTTGTTCTCTAAAAAATATTCACTGTGAGCACGTGTTTCTATTTCTGTTTGCTTTTTTCCCTATTGAAAAACACCAATAGAAATGTGCAACATGTAAAGTATATCGCCGCGATAGAGGAGTAAATAAAATGTTTACTGCTTTCTTTTGGTTTTGTAAAAATGTAAGAAAGGTGGACACCACATTTAGTCTATAGATAATGGTGTTTATACCTTTGTATATGTGATAGATAGATAGCTAACTAGATAGATAGATAGATAGATAGACAGACAGACGGACGGACGGACGGCAGGCAGGCAGGCAGGCAGGCAGGCAGGCAGGCAGGCAGGCAGGCAGGCAGGCAGGCAGGCAGACAGACATGTAGATTTTTATTTTTCTCTGTACATTCAGTTTTGTATTAAGTTAATAAAATTTAATCTTTATATTAGCACTGATTTCATTTTTTAATATTACATTTTATTCCTTGCTTTTCATTATCTGCCATGCATTTTAGCCCTTAATTGTCACCAGTAACAATTACATCTTCCACTGCTTTTGGGGTGTCATTTCTAACAACATCTACAATTTTCAAAAGAAAAGAAACAAATCTTCAAAGCATCAGAATGCGACAGCCAAGAAATAAAAACAAATATGTTTTTTTTTTATTCAGAGAGAATCTTCATTTAAACTAAAAACCTGGATCATTATAGCATTTTCCCCTTTTTTTGAATTGATATTTTTAATGAGCAGTCAGCAGATTAACCTTGTGGGTCCTGTTATTGGTGCTACATTCAGAAGGAATTACATTTTTTTTTAAAAAAAAAAAGAGCAATCAAGATGCCAGTTAGTGATGGCCTTGGGCAAAGTGGGCTGAAATCAGCTGAGGTTCAGAAATCAACCATCAATTATGTTCGTTGTTCTGTGGGTTCATTGAGCCTATTTCCTCCAGGTGCACAGCATAGGCATTGCAGCCAGAGATCAGAAGAAAGGGATGAAGTCCAGGCAATCACAACACAGCCAATAGGAGCCACCAAATTGCTGGTGCAGAATACATAATGGCAAGCTATCACTCCATTTACATAATATGTCCCACATTATCTGCCTGAAGCAACTCAACCATAATGAGAAAGGATGACTTGAGTAACAGTGCACCTAAGCCATCCCTGAACTGCCTCATCCTTTGGCCTTTAGATACAGGCAGGAGCAAGTGCTAACAGAAAGCCTCAAACTGGGGCAAGAAGGTGGTGTGGATGTGTCCTGATACTGTAATCCTAGTTTACTAAGTAGAGAAGAAGTTGCACTGTTGCTACACTTAAGGAATAAGATCTGCCATGGACTTTCTTCTGAGTAAAACCTGATGAAGAGATTGTACTCCACATCTTTCTCTTTTGCTGTGAAAATGGTTATCTGAAAATAATTGCAAGTACTTAGATTTAATGGAGGAAAGCTACTATCCAATTTAGTACTTTCCTTTATTGTTTAATTTGGGTTTATTAGCCAATTTTGAGCCATGATAAAATAAGATTTGCATTCTTATCTGTGCTGCTTAAATGAAATAATTAAATGAAAAATCATTCCAATTGTTGTTTCATAGTATGACCATATACCATGAGCTACTTTAAGAGTTTTATTGATTTGGGGAAAGTACACTCTATTACTGGCATAAATACAGAGGTTTTTTAAATTTAAAAAACCATTATTGGCTATTACTTAGTAATAGGCTTAATGTGTAGAATGAATAACCTTGGTTTCTTAACACCAATTAAGGACTATAACACATGCATACATACACACAATTACAGCATCTGGGGGAAGTTTAAACATGGACAAAGTAGAGATGAGCTGGAAATTTATACACTTTGTTTTTTGACAAAAATTAGAGCATATAATTATTGGGGACAATTAGTACCATGGAAACTGATACACCCCCAAAATTGTATCTGATACAACAAATAAAATCTCAGTGGGAAAGTAAGGGAGTGAGAAGGGAAGGGAAAAGTGTAGGGCAAAGAGAAAAAAAGAAAAGGCATTGACTTCCAACTCTTTTTGATGCAATAGAATATATAAACACACCTTTCAAATTGGAAAATATCTAAATATAGAAATGTCCAAGCATCTCAGGAGGATATTTATTCAAGTAAGATTTAAGAAGCTAGATACAATGGCTAAATATGGAAGGCTTAACAAAGTTCCTTACCATCAACGTATATGTATTTGTGATGCTCCAGAGAGGACATAGCACATATATTATTTGAATGTTAGTTGTAGGGTAAAGGACGAGATCAATATCTTGGGCCATATATTAGATGAATGGCCCATTGGGATCCATACTTTAAAGGAACATTTTATGTGTGGTCAGAAGTCAAATGTTATATATTACACTAACTTTTAGCTCAAGTGAGAACTCCAAGTGTGGATTTGATTGGGATAAATTGTAGGGAAGGTACAGAAATATGAAATGTATTTTCTTTTAGTTCTGCCTTTGCTTTGTTATGTATGGTCTTATTATTGTCTTGTGTCTAGTAATCTGATATGGCTTCAAGGCTTACCGATCAACCTTTATTACTGTGGTTGGTAGCATACTCAGCCAGATGTTTAGACTGGATTTGGCTTTCTTATACACCATCAAGTCCTTCCTAAGGATCTGGGATAACCAGATATTGTTGTTAATGATATCATCGCAGCATATAAACTGTTCTAAATAAAGCTGCCTTTTTAAATGATAATTATTACTACTACACCAAAATGTGAAATCAGAGCTGCCAGTTATTTAGCTGGAATCAATCTTCATATGTACTGAGCTTTTCCCAAGAACCAAGGTTGTCATAATGTATCAATATAGTATATGTGCCGAGCCAAATAATGTGAACTTTTATAATTGGCAGATGGAAATTTTATAAATGCGCATATTTTCTAAGTGCCATCCAAGACTTTTTGGTATCGCACCCAGGATGCCAATAACCACTAAGACTACCACAGCTGGTTTATGCTATAAGCTTTCCATTTTAATTTTCAGATCTTGATAGTTCTCCAATTCTTTGTCTTCTATTCCACTGTCTCTTAGTATTACCACATCAATTATCCACACTTTCTTCTTTTCAACCACAGTTAAATCTGGTGTGTTACAAGTCAAGACTATCAATTTGTATTTCAAAATCCTACAATATTTTAACTCGTTCATTTCCAACTATTTTTTCAAGTCTATGTTCCCACCCATTTTTCATTACTGGCCCATGATAACTTTTACGGATGATCCAATGAATCATTCTGGTGACTGCAAGTCTGTGCAATCTTCTTATATGAGCTGAGTGGTTTACTGTTTCTTCTGTATCTTTGCATAATCTGCACCTTGAATCATTTGATTATTTTTTTTTCAATTCTGGCCCTGATTGCATTAGTTTGAACAGCTTACTCTTAAGTTGCCAAAATCAAGTCTTTAGTTTCCTTTTTTAATGTTCCAGCTGTAAGCCATTGCCAGTTTTTATCTTTATCCACTTTCTCTTTGATTTTTTTTGTAGAAATTGACTGTGTAATGTTTTTCCTTGCTAGTATTCTGTTCTTGTTTCTATTGCATTATTTCAATATTCATGTTTTGCACATTCAGTAAATTTCAATTTTAATTATTTTATTATTACTACACAATCAGTCAGATGTTTAGACTGGATCTTGCATTTTTATTCACTTATTGGGTCCTTTTACTATTATATTTTTCTTAATTAAAAGTTATGAAATATTTTCTTTTGGTACTCAAATATTTGTTACATGTCTTTGCTGCATCCTCCCTTCCTTCCTCCCTCCCTCCCTCCCTCCCTTCCTCCCTTCCTTCCTTCCTTCCTTCCTTCCTTCCTTCCTTCCTTCCTTCCTTCCTTCCTCATCATATTTAAATTAAGTTAAATATAGTTAGTAAAAAAAGAAAAGATAAAGCCATGCATTTGCATTCCAGTTTTAAGCTGAGATAAATGGGGACAGTTGAGGTAAGAAATAGTGAATTACCAGGTAAAAACCTCACCAAGAAAATTAATCACATATGCTGTGGACTTCAGGCCACATTATCAGTATCTATGGTATTAACAAAGAAATATTATGTTTACTTATATCAATAAAAAAAATCTATAAACCAAATTTAAATCTTAATTCCCCTTACATGTTCAATAACTTTTTTTGCCAGTGGTAGAACAGAGCCAACTATTGAATTGGCAAAATTCCTGTTCACAGATTTGACATACTACATTCCTAACTGCTAAAAATTTGCATACTTGGGACTCTTGCCAAAGGAGTATTAAAAAAGAATGGATTTTCAGAAAAAGAAAAATGCCTTCAGCTGTGGAATTCAGCTCATAAAAGAAAAAAGAGGACATTGTATCTACCTAACGAAGATAAAACATGTTTATATTGATATTCAGGGAAAATAGAAATCGGGCTGAGTCAACCTTGAGCTAGTGAGGATTGAACTCCTGATAGTAGGCAGAGACAGCCTGCAATATTGCATTCTAACCATTGCACCACCACACAGTTTGTTCTTATTCTTGTTCTTTATGGTTATTTGCATCTTTCATAGGGTCTTTCAGTATGAAAAAGAAATAAAACAGCAGCATAAAAAGAGACTGTCATGGTCAAGGATTCAGACACACTGTTTCTGAATATGAAACATTTGATTCAGTTGAATCTGTGGAATGTCAGTCTCAGGAGATTATAAAGCCAAGAAGCACCTGGCACTGACAGCTAGAGTAGTCTGATTATGATGATCGAAAGCTGTCCACAAATCCCCACCCACACCCAATGAGTAGAACAAAGAGCAGAGTGGAGATATTCTATGAGGCTTCTTGCCAAGTGATGGAGTAAATCTTTTAAAGACAGCTGGCTACAGTCTAACTTAAAATCCAGCCATGATCCAAGATCCTTTATTGAAATCAACTATCTGATTTCTAGCTCTTGTGTGACATTCATTTAAACTCTGCTTGCAGAATACTGACCTCTGAATTGGCTGACAAGTCTGACTTGACTCTCAGAATCTTGGACTGGATTTTGACTATTCTTCTGCACACTTCTAAAAAAAGCAACCATTTAGTCCAGTTCCTTTCAAAAACTCTGTTTTGGTTTGCATTCCTTGTCTGCTGTTGTCTCCATGACTTTGAGTAAACTGCTAATCACCATGACAACTATGTATGTGCATTTGAAATCAAACGTAGGACAATAGCTTGGTGGATCAAATAATTTAAAATTTATTTTTATCAGATACCAAAATACACTAGACACTAAAACTTTGACTTTTAGCCATGGGATATGGCTTATGAGCTTTCTTTTGTTTTCCAGTGCTTTTGGGATGATGCCCTTAAGCCTCAGTATTCAATGATGTATTTAAATATGTTATTTTCTGGGATTTTTAACTTAAATAACAAAGGATAAAATTGATGAAGTACATTTTTCAGAATGTTGTTGAAAGTAATATATTTTAACTATTCTATTAGATGTAATTTTTAATTTTATTCTTTTTCTTTGAAGATGTTTCTCTTATCACCCAAGAAGCTTCTTCAACTCTAATTGGATGGTGGAGAATGGAAGGGTTTATATTCCTTGCAGACAGCTGTTCATTTGCATTCCTTTAGAGAATCATTGAGGCCACTTGAAGGTTTATCTGTGTCCTCAGGGTCACCTGAGTAGTGTCAATGGAACTGCTGAAAGGACTGTGTTGTAGACTTGACATAGATGATGTCATATCCCTTCCCTTCTAATGTCAAAATTGAACAGCCCTCTCTCAACAGTGACATTCCAGGGAAGCAAAAGTTGGACTTTAAAGGAGCAGGATAGTAAGAGTATTGGCAACTTTGAACTTTGGTGTTGGAGAAGACCTGAGAATACCATAGACAGCCAAGAAAACAAACTGATGGATCATCAAACAAATCAACCCAGAAGTCCTACTCAAGACACAGATGGCTAGACTCAAATTATTTTTGTTGCATAACCAAATATTTGGGTAGCCTTACACACCTTGAATCCATTGATCATTTACCTTGTTATTCATTTATGAAAATATGATTGCTGCTTGAATATGGCAAACAAAATTTGTATTTGCTGTACTAAATGTATTGGATAATACAGTGCTGACAACAGCCCAATATCCTATGTGTTTGTACCTACGTATTTCTTCCTGAAGAAACTCAAGTTATCTTTCCATCAAGTGTTTTAAATATTACTCTATGAGTTTTTTGATTCTGATCCAATCAAAGTTGGAGATGTCAAAATAGTTCCCTGAAGTGATTATCCCACTCACTCAGAGCCACCCACAAAAACATTCTAACAATATTGAGTGCTATCCCTGCAACCATTCAATAACAGCTGTGTGTAGGCTTCTACATCTGCCCTACTTCACCAACCTCCCACTAATCAAGCTTACATAGGAATACATAGTGCACTTTGAGAAGCTAGGACTATATGTTGTCATTACCTCATGACTTTAAAGAGTAAACTTAACATGCATTGAGGTACATAAGAATAAACTAGTGTACCTTAGATTCTAACTTCTCGCAAATTTCAGATTTGCTTCCATTTGGTTAATGGATTCATCACTTGCTGAGATTCACCATGTCTACTTGTGAGATAAAATTTAACAGCTGCTCGCAAATGCATGGCAAGATGGCACACTGTGACAACCTTGACAAAAAAATAGCACCAATTATAACAAATAAAAATTTGATTATGAATTCAAGGCCTTGAGCAAGCATCATTAATCTCTTAGCATTCCTGAAGAGATGAGATTGCATGGTGCCTCAAGCTCCATTTTAGTATAAATATAATTATGAATATAAAAAATATATAAAAGTAAAGGAATCCCTGCAGATTTTATTCCACTAGTCATTACCGACTATAGGGGGCGATGCTTATCTCCATTTCAAGGGCCATTAAGCCTGCACTGTCCAAAGATGTTTCTATGGTCATGTGGCCAACATGACATCACTGAGCGCTGTTACCTTTCCACTGAAGTGATACCAATTTATCTACTTGTATTTGCATCCTTTCAAACTGTTAAAATTGGCAGGAGCTGGGGTGAGTAATGGGAGCTCGCCCTGTCACACAATGCTTAGGTCTCGAACCTGTACTGTCAGCTGACAAGCTCAGCCTCTTAACCTCTGAGCCATTGTGCCACCCTAATAAATATATAAACAATATATACATTTATGATTGTATAGAAAACCTATACGTACAGGTTCATCTACATAACAAAATTTGGTTCAGAATTCCTGCCAGATTCCTATGGACCTGCTATTTATGTGAATGGACATATAGGAGTATATAAACAAATGTGACACATGGGCACAAAAGCTCATCACCTCCCAGCTTCAGTACTGTAATTCCATATCAAATCTGGAAACTGACCTTACTGAAATAAACTTACTTCTGATTATACCTATATAGCAGCCCAGAGTCACCTTCTAGAGAGATGGGTGGTATAAACATTTAATGAATAAATAAATATCAAATCACATTGACACTGTATCCATTGCTAACACTTCAGATGGATGGCATTCTTTGCAGTAAGCTACAACTAACTTTTGTGTATATAAAAACATTGGTTGTAGATTTGAATATTTTATGATATTAATAATACTAAACATACTTCACCATAATGAAAGCTCAGGCAGCAAGACAGTCACTGCTGAGTTACAATCAACATTAAGAAGGGGGGATGTTCTTTCTATTACACAACAGGCATGTGTTCTATCACACATTTCCCAATGCTGGATTTAGAAAATAGGAATATTTTTAAGACAGAGATCTCTATGGAAATGGAGCAAGAAGTGAAGGACTTCCGGTGGCAGGCGATTTCGCTGGTCGCAGCTGTTTGCTGCCTCCCGCCTGTTTTGCGTAAAAGCCGGTTTGACAGCCAGCATCTGCTGTCAAACGGCTTGATACCTTTCCCCTGGGCATAAGGGGATCGGTGAGCTGCCCGGGGTAGGAGTTGAGTTCCCGAGT